>NW_020837991.1:15907674-15951505 GCF_003676395.1 Aethalodelphis obliquidens | reverse complement strand
TTAGGATTCTCTATGTATAGTATCATGTCATTTGCAAACAGGGACAGCTTTACTTCTTCTTTTCCAATTTGGATTCCTTTTATTTCTTTTTCTTCTCTGATTGCTGTGGCTAAAACTTCCAAGACTATGTTGAATAATAGTGGTGAGAGTGGGCAACCTTGTCTTGTTCCTGATCTTAGAGGAAATGGTTACACTTTTTCACCATTGAGAACGATGTTGGCTGTGGTGGTGTCATATATGGCCTTTATTATGTTGAGGTAAGTTCCCTCTATGCCTACTTTCTGGAGGATTTTTATGATAAATGGGTGTTGAATTTTGTTAAAAGCTTTTTCTACATCTACTGAGTTGATCATATAATTTTTCTTAAATTTGTTAATGTGGTGTATCACATTGACTGATTTGCATATATTGAAGAATCCTTGCATTCCTGGAATAAACCTCACTCAATCATGGTATATGATCCTTTTAATGTGCTGTTGGATTCTGTTTGCTAGTATTTTGTTGTGGATTTTTGCATCTATGTTCATCAGTGCTATTGGCCTGTAGTTTTCTTTCTTTGTGACATCTTTTTCTGGTTTCAGTATCAGGGTGATGGTGGCCTCATAGAATGGGTTTGGGAGTGTTCCTCCCTATGCTGTATTTTGGAAGAGTTTGAGAAGGATAGGTGTTAGCTCTTCTCTAAATGTTTGATAGAATTTGCCTGTGAAGCCATCTGGTCTTGGGCTTTTGTTTGTTGGAAGATTTTTAATCACAGTCTCAATTTCAGTGCTTGTGATTGGTCTGTTCATATTTTCTATTTCTTCCTGGTTCAGTCTTGGAAGATTGTGCTTTTCTAAGAATCTGTCCATTTCTTCCAGGTTGTCCATTTTATTGGCATGTAGTTGCTTGTAGTAATTCTCTTGATCCTTCGTATTTTTGCAGTGTTGGTTGTTACTTTTCCTTTTTCATTTCTAATTCTATTGATTTGAGTCTTCTCCCTTTTTTCCTTGATGAGTCTGGCTAATGGTTTATCGATTTTGTTTATCTTCTCAAAGAACCAGCTTTTAGTTTTATTGATTTTTACTCTCTTTTCCTTTTCATTTATTTCTGATCTGATCTTTATGATTTCTTTTCTTCTGCTAACTTCGGGGTATTATTGTTCTTCCTTCTCTAATTGCTTTAGGTGTAAGGTTAGGTTGTTTATTTGAGATGTCTCTTGTTTCTCGAGGTAGGATTGTATTGCTATAAACTTCCCTCTTAGAACTGCTTTTGCTGCATCCCAGAGGTTTGGGGTTGTTGTGTTTTCATTGTCATTTGTTTCTAGGTATTTTTTGATTTCCTCTTTGACTTCCTCAATGATCTCTTGGTTATTTAGTAGTGTATTGTTTAGCCTCCATGTGTGTGTATTTTTTCAGATTTTTTCCTGTAATTGGTATCTAGTCTCATACTGTATGTTCAGAAAAGATACTTGATAGGATTTCAGTTTTCTTAAATTTACCAAGGCTTGATTTGTGACCCAAGATATGATCTATCCTACGGAATTTTCCATGAGCACTTGAGAAGAAAATGTATTCTGTTGTTTTTGGATGGAATGTCCTATAAATATCAGTTAAGTCCATCTGGTTTAATGTATCATTTAAAGCTTGTGTTTCCTTTTTTATTTTCATTTTGGATGATCTGTCGTTTGGTGAAAGTGTGTTGTGAAAGCCCCCTACTGTGGTTGTGTTACTGTCAATTTCCACTTTTATGGCTATTAGCATTTGCCTTATGTACTGAGGTGCTCCTATGTTGGGTGCATAAATATTTACAATTGTTATATCTTCTTCTTGGATTGATCCCTTGATCAATATGTAGGGTCCTTCTTTGTCTCTTGTAGTAGTGTTTATTTTACAGTCTATTTTGTCTGATATGAGAACTGCTACTCCAGCTTCCTTTGATTTCCATTTGCATGGAATATCTTTTTCCATTCCCTCACTTTCAGTCTGTATGTGTCCCTAGGTCAGAAGTGGGTCTCTTGCAGACAGCATCTATATGGGTCTTGTTTTTGTATCCATTCAGCCAGTCTGTGTCTTTTGGTTGGAGCATTTAATCCATTTATATTTCAGTTAATTATTGATATGTTTGTTCCTATCACCATTTTTTAAAATTGTTTTGGGTTTATTATTGTAGGTCTTTTCCTTCTCTTGTGTTTTCCACTTACAGAAGTTCCTTTAGCATTTGTTGTAAAGCTGGTTTGGTGGTACTGAATTCTCTTAGCTTTTGCTTGTCTGTAAAGGTTTTAATTTCTGCATCAAATCTGAATGAGATCCTTGCTGGGTAGAGTAATCTTGGTGTAGGTTTTTCCCTTTCATCACTTAAAATATGTCCTGCCACTCCCTTCTGGCTTGCAGAGTTTCTGCTGAAAGATCAGCTGTTAACCTTTTGGGGATTCCCTTGTATGTTCTTTGTTGTTTTTCCCTTGCTGCTTTTAATATTTTTTCTTTGTCTTTAATTTTTGATAGTTTGATTAATATGTTTCTTGGCGTGATTCTCCTTGGGTTTATCCTGTATGGGACTCTCTGTGCTTCCTGGACTTGATTAACTATTTGCTTTCCCATAGTAGGGAAGTTTTCAACTATAATCTCTTCAAATATTTTCTCAGTCTCTTTCTCTTCTTCTTCTGGGACACCTATAATTCGTATGTTGGTGCATTTAATATTGTCCCAGAGGTCTCTGAGACTGACCTCAATTCTTTTCGTTCTTTATTCTGCTCTGTGGTATTTATTTCCACTGTTTTAACTTCCAGGTCACTTATCCTTTCTTCTGCCTCAGTTATTCTGCTATTGATTCCTTCTAGAGAATTCTTTATTTCATTTATTGTGTTGTTCATCATTGTTTGTTTGCTCTTTAGTTCTTCTAGGTCCTTGTTAAATCTTTCTTGTATTTTCTCCATTCTGTTTCCAAGATTTTGGATCATCTGTACTATCATTACTCTGAATTCTTTTCAGGTAGACTGCCTACTTACCCTTCATTTGTTTGGTCTGGTGGGTTTTTACCTTGCTCCTTCATCTGCTGTGTGTTTTCTGTCTTCTCATTTTGCTTAACTTACTGTGTTTGGGGTCTCCTTTTCGCAGGCTGTACGTTCATATTTCCCATTGTGTTTGTTGTCTGCCCCCAGTGGCTAAGTTTAGTTCAGTGGGTTTTGTAGGCTTCCTGGTGGAGGTGACTGGTGCCTGTGTTTTGGTGAATGAGGCTGTATCTTGTCTTTCTGGTGGGCAGGACCACGTCCAGTTGTGTGTTTTGGGGTGTCTGTGACGTTTTTATGATTTTAGGCAGCCTCTCTGTAGTGTTCTGGTCTTTGAGTGGAGCTGGGTCTTAGCGTTGAGACGGAGATCTCTGGGAGAGCTTTTGCCATTTGATATTATGAGGAGCTGGGAGGTCTCTCGTGGCCTAGTGTTCTGAATTCAGCTCTCCCACCTCATGGACACAGGCCTGACACCCAGTCGGAGCACCACAGCCCTGTCAGCCACATGGCTCAGAAGAAAGGGAGGAAAAAAAGAAAGAGTGAAAGAAAAATAAAAAATAAAATAAACTTATTGAAATAAAAAATAATTATTAAAAATAAAAAAATTAAAAAGTGATGAAAGAAAGAAAGAAGAGACAACCAAACCAAAAAACAAATCCAGCAATGATAACAAGCACTAAAAACTATACTAAAACAAACAAACAAACAAAAATGGTTAGAGAGAACCCTATGGCAAAAAGCCATATGACAAATGGCAAAAGCACCACTATACAGAAAAAATTCTCACGAAGAAGCATACACATACACACTCACAAAAAGAGAAAAAGGAAAAATCTATATATAACATTGCTCCCAAAGTCCACTGCCTCAATTTTGGGATGATTGGTTGTCTATTCAGGTATTCCACAGATGCAGGTTACATCAGGTTGATTGTGGAGATTTAATCCGCTGCTTCTGAGGCTGCACAGGGAGATTTCCCTTTCTCTTCTTTGTTTGCCCAGCTCCTGGGGTTCAGCTTTGGATTTGGCCCCGCCTCTGCATATAGGTTTCCTGAGCGTGTCTGTTCTTCACTCAGACTGGACAGGGTTAAAGCAGCAGCTGATTCGGGGGCTCTGGCTCATTCAGGCCGGGGGGAGGGAGGGGTACAGCATGCATGGCGAGCCTGTGGTGGCAGAGGCCGGCGTGACGTTGCGTCAGCCTGAGGCGCCGTGTGTTCTCCCGGGGAAGTTGTCCCTGGATCGTGGAACCCTGGCAGGGTGCACCGGCTACCAGGAGGGCAGGTGTGGATAGTGACCTGTGGTTGCACACAGGATTCCTGGTGGCTGCTGCAGCAGCCTTAGCGTCTCATGCCCGTCTCTGGTGTTCGCACTGATAGCCGCGGCTCATGCCCATCCCTGGAGCTCATTTAGGTGGTGCTCTGAATCCCCTCTCCTCGTGCACTCGAAACTATGGTCTCTTGCCTCTTCGGCAGCTCCAGACCTTTTCCTCAACTTCCTCCCAGCTAGCTGTGGTGCACTAGCCCCCAGTCCTCTCCCTGCGATCCGACCTCCAAAGCCTGAGCCTCAGCTCCCAGCCCCCGCCTGCCCCGGCGGGCGAGCAGACAAGCCTCTTGGGCTGGTGAGTGCTGGTCGGCGCCGATCCTCTGTGCAGGAATCTCTCCACCTTGCCCTCTGTTGCTGTGCTCTCCTCCATGGCTCCGAAGCTTCCCCCCCTCTGCCACCCGCAGTCTCCACCCGCAAAGGGGCTCCTAGTGTGTGGAAACCTTTCCTCCTTCACAGCTCCCTCCCAGAGGTGCAGGTCCTGTCCCTATCCTTTTGTCTCTGTTTATTCTTTTTTCTTTTGCCCTACCCAGGTACGTGGGGCTTTCTTGCCTTTTGGGAGGTCTGAGGTCTTCTGCCAGCGTTCAGTAGGTGTTCTGTAGGAGTCGTTTCACATGTAGATGTATTTCTGATGTATTTGTGGGGAGGAAGGTGATCTCCCCATCTTACTCTTCCGCCATCTTGAAGGTCTCTTCTGTAGTTCTCATTTTAATGACTGAGCAGTGAAAAGAAGGGGGAAATGCATATGGAATTGGAGGAGAGGGAGTCAGGGGACATGCTTGGTGTGCCCATACGGTTTGGGCAGGTAGAAGGCAGATGGTGAGAGTTCGCCCTGTGATGCACAGTAGATGCATTTCTCCCTACCATACACAATGTGTTGGTATGCAAAAGCTACTGTAACAAATCACATGCAGTGGGTGGCTTGAAAAAACAGAAGTTTATTCTCTCACAGTTTTGGGGACAAGGAGTCTGAATCCAGAGTCAGCCTGGCTGTGTTCCCTGTGAAGGCTCTAAGGAAGCATCCTTCTTTGCCTGTTCTAGCTTCCGGTGGTTGCCAGCAGTTCTTGGCTTGTGGCAGCATAACTTCATTCCCGGTATTCATATTCATATGGCCATCTTCCCTCTGTGTCTGTATCTGCATCCACATCTCTGTTTCCTTATAAGGGTACTAGTCATTGCACAGAGCCCAGTATGACCCCATCTTAACTTGTTTCTTGTGCAAAGACCCTGTCTCCAAATAAGGTCACATACTACTGCGTGGGTGTGAATTTGAGGGTGGGGCACTCTTTTACCCAGTCCACACAGTTTGAGCAATACAGTCATAAATTTCTCTGTCTTATTTTTGAAAAAACATTCTTTTAGCATGTGGAAATCCCAAGGTTTCTCATTTTCCCTTGTGGAAAAAGGTGGAGAAATGTGGTCTGGATGCAAATACTATGTGGTGGATTAGATCTTGGTTGAGTTATTGCCCCCAAAGAGAGATTGATGTCAATCAAAAGAAGGTTTTTGTGGCATGCTCCACACTCCTTTTCCTGACCCTGGGGCTGTTCAAGTTTTGGGTCAATGATGTGAAGAAAGATAATAAAAGCTATGTCTATCCCATTAGAGGATAGCACATGACTGAATTTTTTAACATTCAGTCAAAGAAAGATGTTAAAGGGTAAAGAAAGTTGAGAAAAGGATATTTAACAGAAGTAAATGTGAAGTTTAATATGGTTCTAAAATCAAGTGTATGTTAGAGTGTCAGAGGGCTGTTGACTTTGTAACAATATACATTTGAATAGCCAATAATAATCTTAATATGAATGGCTCCCACAAAGGTAATGTGTAAACCAGAAGCTGCACTAATGGAATGAGGGAGACCATCATCTTCCTCTACTTCAGGCTGGTTAAATTATATTGCAAATAACTGTGTTCAGGGGTTGTTACCAAATATTAGAAGAAATTTGATGGACATTTTAGAATGTATTCAGAGAACAATGGTCAGGGGAATAAACGACTCAAGATGACATTACTTGAGGGATGGATGGAACTTGGAATGTTAGTCTGAAGAACAGATGGGAAGAATCATGCTGAACAAGTCAGCTTTCTTTTAAATCTTCAAAGGTAGTTTGTATGTATGTCTGTTTGGAAGAGGGATTCTACTTTAGCCTGTATTGCCCCAAGAGGCCATGTTTGGACAAATCAGTGAATGTTTCTGGGAGGTATATCTTTGATACCTTGTAACAGGACCTCTGATGCAGAGATACAGGTATTGCCTGAGAGATGGGGAATTCCTAAAACTGGAGGTGCTCAAGCATAGATGCATGGCTATTTGACAGAGAGTTGTCATGACAATTCATTTGACGGAAATGGTGCTATTTGGCCTGTAAGAGGCCTTATACCTCTGAGTTTTATAACTTCTTTTGAAAGAAAATGCTATAAAATTCTGTGAGATTTGGAAGACCAATAATGATGTTAATTATATATTTTAACCTCCCTTTATGGTGCAAATCGATACAGCATATAAAAGAGAAAAGGTAATAAAGTCAAGATGATACAATCTATGATCTCAACTTTGACATGAAATTCACTTCAGTTTGGCCTGTAGATCTTGGAGTGGAATATTTCAGAAGCTGGAGAGTTATTCAAAAGAACTGCTGTGCCTTAGGGCAAACTGGTATATTTCCTTGTTCAGAGAATTCTTTAGGTTGGAAGGGGCCTTAAAGTCTACCTATTTCAGAGGTATCTGGGTTTAGTGTTTTTGTCTTCAGGAAAGCACATATTCCCTGTGATCTGTACAATGCCATTCACGTATTTTGATAATTTTCCATTCTAATATATTCTAAAATTCTTTAACTCTTGTGCGTATAAAATAGATGACTTCGAATCACTTTTGCCTAAGGCACAAGGGCACTGCATTTTTTAGGCTGAAGTTGAAGAAAAAAGGAACAAAAGCCAGTGTCAGAAATTCAGTTTCTAGCACACATAAGATGAGAGTTGATAGCAGTTTAGGGAATATTTTTTCATTTATCCATTTACTGATCCACCAAAGAATTATAGCACAGCTACTCTATAGGCAACAAGAATGTAAAGTGCACAGAACTCATACTTGATCCTGCACTTTCAGTCTGGGAGGGAGAACTCACTTGGTATAGTGTGATAAGTGCTCTTACGGAGGAATATTCAGAGTGCCTGGAAATGTCAAAGAGCATAAAATACACAATGGCGAGAAAAGACCACTAAGCACCACTAAGCACAGCCTATATATAAAACAGATAATATATAAAACAGATAAAACAGATAATAAATCAAGGATTTATTGTATAGCACAGGGAATTATAGCCATTATTTTGTAATAACCTATAATGGACTAAAATCTGCAAAACTACTGGATCACTATGCTGCATACCTGAAACTAATATAATGTAAATCAACTCTACTTCAATTTTTTAAAATAATAATTTAAAAAGAAAGTCGACTCAATTGAATAAATACAGCTTCATAGACAATTAAAAAAAAACGCCTATATCTTTGTTCGTGTGTGCATCTTGTGTGTGTCGGTGTAAACATAGCGTCTTATCTCCCTATGTTATTTTACAGAGAGGAGAAAGATGATTCAAAAGATTAAGAAGCAGATGACTAAAAGGCTGAAATAGCTACAGAAATCCGGGTTCCTCTCTTATCAATAAGCTTTTTGAAAGGGAAAAAAAATACCTTATGGAAAAGCTGCGCAAACATGCACTTCTAGGCAGAGTTCAACTTGCAGCCTTTGGAGATATCTCAGAGAATGCCGAATCAAGCATTGGCATGCGCTGCTTTTGTTTTAGATTTAACAAGTCTTTCCTCTTGACTGCTCAGGACAAACAGTTGGATTACTTGACGTGATTCTACACAGAATGGATTAAATTGGGGCTTGTTCTTCCTCCCAAGTCAATGAAATGCATGAGCTTCCTCATGCCAGAACGTTTCAGAGGTTTGATTTATGGCAAAGGGTTTCCGGAAGCTTACAAATTGTACAAATTGTGCTTCTTTTTTTTTTTTTCCAGAATAAATATCAAACCTCTTATTGGAATGAGTGCTGACAAAGGGGAGAATACATTCAACAGGAAAATAAGTCTTGCCTTCATTTGAGGAGTTAACATAATCAAAATACTATGGGAGGAATAACTTAGAAGTAGAAATTTTAAGTATACAGACTTAGGACACTGATCTGCTGACTCATCTCTGCTTTATTCTGTTGCTGTGTCTGTTGCTTCATGTCAGCCTCTTTATAATATAGTGAATAGGTGTGTTTGCTTTAGTCGGATAGGTATTCTCAGCAGTGACCTTAAAGCTATGTAAGCCAAAAGCCCACGCATGTGGACAGAACCATTGGAAGTACCGTCTGTGGAACCCTGTCTCAGCAGGCTGGACAGACTAGCTACCCTTTAGGGCATCAGCATAAGGCCACAGAGAGAAGTGTAAGATGATAGTGCCTCGAGACTGTGAGTTTTCCTCCATTTAAAACAAAGAAACAGCCTTTGAAAATAAGTTATTAAGCAGATTAACTTAGGGTTTGTTATTTACTTAAGAAGACCATTCTACTCAAAGAAGGAGTTCAGGGACCTTGTCACTGACCTCTGAATTCTAAATGTAGCTCGGTAAAAGATGCAAATGGAGTTTTCTCTCAAATATCGCGCCTCTCTTGGGTCTATGGTGATTTGTCTCCTGGCCACTCATGGCCTGGTTGAGGGGAGGGTAGGAGTGGATGGTGGGGAAAGCTGCAGTCGGGAGTTACAGTCATTCATGTTGGGGCTCCTCACAGTAAAGCCAGGAGCTCTACCCGCAGCCCATCAGAATCATCAGTTCAGCTGTACCAACGGCCCTGCTTGGTTGGCTCCTTGCTTAACTGACCTTCCACATTTGGGCTTATTGGGCTCATGCGTGCAGCTCACCTGGAGGTCTTGCTTTGCTGACTGCATGCCTTTGGTTTCTTTCTCTGGTTCCTCTTCTTTCGCACCCGCTAAGTGTGTGTATTTCTAAGTTGCTTCTCCATCTTCCCTCCCATCTCTGCCCCTCCTCCCCTCACTTCTCACCGCCTCTCCCTTCCCCTCCCCTCTCTCCCAAGGTCAGCTCATCCCCTCCCCAAGTCTAGCTGTCAGCTCTGCACAGGCACCCTCCAGATGCGCACCTTTAGCTTCCGTCACTCTTCTAAGCTTCATCCCTGACTTTGACCTGCTTCTTGGCATCTTCATCTGGTCGATCCAGGGCAAAAGAAGTGATTGCTCCTGGAAGAACCAAATAGCACCTCGTATTCACTCCTCTGAGGGACACTGATCGCTGCGAACCAAAAGCTCTGAGTGTTGTGCAGTGAGAAGGGTTTGGAGTTTGAAGCTAGAGGATCTGGGATTTTAATCCAAGGTCTGCAAAAGTCAGCCTCCATTTTTTTGCTTACACAATTGTGATAATGATAATAACCAAGTCACAGATTTTTATGAGAATTAAGTCAGATATATATGAAAAGCATTTTAAAACTAGCATTAAAAAAAAAAACCTTAGTTTTATTTAAAACTAGTTGCTTTGCATTTTATTTTAAATATATTCCCCACAATCCTGACATATTGTAAGCTTCTAGGATCTGGTGTCAAATGATTATTTGTGAATAGATCCATAAGATTCAACTTGCCAAACCTTCTAACCATGAGCTCCTTGTTTTCAAAAACCCATGTCTCATATTAGTTGAGATCTACCTAGATATGGGAGCTGTGGCAAGGCGATGAAACATGAGAGAGAAAATTGAAATTATCTAGTACTTTTGCAACTTGCCCTCTTGTATAAGGAGAATGGCCTTTAAATAAATTATTTCCTTTCCCAAATGAATCACTCAGTCATAAGATAACGTTTAGCATCTTCTTGTGAAATAAACAAAATGATCTAAGGAATCACTTCTTCTTATCAACTACCATCTGTTCAGGCCCCTTGAAATCTTAAAAGGAAAAGAATTAGTTAAAACAATTCTTTGCATGGAGAACACAATCCATGGGAGAATTGTATTGGGTGAAGGTTCAAGAAGTCAGCTGCGGAGGGAACATTTGGAGAATAGATGGATACAAAGAAGCGAGGAGGCCACTGCCTGGCTCAGGTGTCAGGCCTTGGGTTCAGAGGGGCCAGCAGTCAAGTGAGGGGTGAACTCTGACTCTTGTTCTACTTGAGTCAATAAGTGGGAAAGCAAAGATCAGAGTGCAAGGAAGGAGAACACGGGATCCCGGCAGTCCCCACAGATAACACCCGCAGAGAGACTTTTAATCAGCTCCTGATTTGAGATCGGTGTCTCACGTCTGTTATCTCACTTTATCCTTTTAACACCCCTCTGGGATAAGAAGGGCAGGGATCCTTATCCTCTTGTTTGTCAGCAGAAAGAGAGAGAGAGAGAGGTACAATGGGTCTCAACTTTCTGTCTTGTAGATTAAACATTAAGAAGGTATTTTTAAGCAATACCAGGAGATGTGTAACTCTAAAAAAAAAAAACAATCCTTCCGGTTTTTGTCTTAAAAAGTTCTTTATAATTTGGCAAACTTTCTGAGGTCCTCATGCCCTTATGTTAGCAGTTCCATTGTACTTAAACAGTTTAGCCCTAAGATACTATGGGCACTGCTCTAGATCGTGTTCCCAAAACTCAAGCACATCATTCCTTCATTCTTTCTGATCTCTTTCCTCATGTGGAGAATGGGACAAAGTGTCAGAGATTTGGACACCTACCAGCTTTATTTAAAGACCTCATATAAGGTCAATCACGAGAATGGGAATTTAGGACAATGAAGAAGACTAAAAAAATAATGAATAAACCAACCACAGGCTAGTTTTAAAAACAATATTTATACACTCACCAGGAATTGAAATGTCTCAAAATCCTATGCTTGTGAAGTTTTTCTTGTGCATTGATTAAACATCTTGCATGCAATTAGGAGCAGCCATTTGCCCTGGGCAATGGTGTGAAAATGTCTGAAACGTATCAGTGAATAAGCTTGCTGGAATCTTGACTTCTAGTTTCAAAAGTCAGCTCTTAAGTTCAAAGACAGCAAAGATCACCAGGAGAATGCAGATAGACTCAACTGGTCGCTTTACTCATCTTTCCCCTACTCCCCTCTTCCAGCAAAGAAAATAGCACTGAAGAGGAAAGAGCAGGTTTGAAAAGGAAGCAGGAAACTCAGGGATGAACTGGGGCAGCAACTGATGGATGCCTGCTTGAAGCTTGTGGGTCAGAGGAAAGTATGACTGTCCATGGGTGTGGCCTGGCTAAATATAGAGCAGCCACCTTGGGGCACGTGCCCTGGGCTGTGTGGCACACTGAGAATGGCAGTAGAGTGATTCATGCCAGAGAGGCTGCAGTCAGTTCAAAGGTCTCAGGAAGTTCCTGCAAGCAGAGTCTAGAAGTGAGCTGCAGGAGAGAGAGGGCCCAGGGAGGAAGGGCCTATCCCATGGAGGAACATCGGAAGGAAACAGGAGGGTTCCTGCCAGGGATGGGCTGAACCTCAGTGCTTTGCCACACCACACAGTCCGAGTGGAGTTGTGGGATCCTTCAGACCAGCCGCTGGCCGTCACTGAGGAGCATCGCTGTTTGCTTTTGTTAAATTCCAGGCAGGAAGAGTCATGTATAGAGCAAAGGCCAGCACTGAAAAGAGAGAGAGCAGGGCCAGGCAGTGGATTTGCTCTTCCGCCTCCCCTGTAGGAGTTTGTGAAGTTCACACTGACCCTAGACAGACAGGGCAAGGAGAGTCAAGGGAGAGCATCTTCATGCTAAATGTGACATCCTCTAACCTTGAACCTCTGAGGAAACTGGCTTGAGAAAACTCTGGAGTGGCTAGTTTAAGATCCTCTTTTTGTTTTTTGCCATCCAACAGGATAGGTACAGAAAGAAAAGCTATATCTTGGTAAATGTGTGTTTGGGATGATGCAATTCATATCACTTAAAAAAATAACATGCAGAGGCAGCCTCAAATTTGAGATGAACACCTAGAAATTTACATGCAGCTGATGGTGGGAATGTTCTAGGGCAAGAAATTTGTGGCTGCCTCTTTTTCCGAGGCGGGAATGCCTTCAAGCCTGCAGACTTTGTCATCTGAGCAGCTCTCTGAGATGGCCTGACGTAAGGCTGCCTGGCTCTGTGCTGTGCTGGCTGGGAATTGGCTTCATCTCGGAGGGCACGAGTCTCCCCTTTCAGTAGCTCAGCGGACACTTACAGGGCCTAGCACTGCTGCTTGGATTAGAGGTGGATAACGTATGGTCACAGCACCAGGGAGCCGAGCTGGCTCTCAGCCCAGTGGGCCAACAGCTTTGAAGACGCCAGTTATGAAGTAGTAGAATATGAGAGCCACACTTGAGGTGGGGAGCAGTGGGAGGGGCCTTAGGAGGGCTTTATGGTAGAGGTGATGCTGGCAGCATCAACCTGGGTTAGTGATCTCTGCTTTTCCTGGGCCTATTAGAATGGAGAGAAAGAGGCAGCGAAAATGGAATGTGGAAGAGGGAGAGTGAGAGGAAGAGAGGGAGCGAGAGGCTATCTGTATTATTTCTGCTCAGCAAAAGCTTTACAAAGCCCACATGCTTTGCAGTCAGTTCCATTGGAAGGACTAGCAGAGACCCGGCAGCACTGTGAAGCAGGCGGATGAATTCTTACCTGGTTTGGACAGCTTTGGGCCTTTTCTCTAGATCATATGTAAAAGCATCGTTTAAAAGTCGAAATGCCCCTCTTTCAATGTTTTGTTTCACTGACTATTGGAAATAATGCTGCAGCCTAGCCCTCACTTCTTTATTCTTAGCTGAGTTCTCCCCCCGCCCATCTCCATCGCTTGAGCAGCTCAACCCTTGCCTGTTGATCAGACGGGGATGGTGCTTTTGCCATGCCATTCTGTGCCCAGCAACGTTTGCCAATAATGCTGCAAAGGGGCAACATCCTTCAGCCCTGACTCACAGGAAACACATCGTTTCTCTTCTCCTATCACTCACACGCTCTGCCTACCACGTGCAAGGCACTGTGCCCAGCGTGCTGGGCAATGGCATGAAGTATCAAGTGTGGTCCGTGCCCCAGAGATACTTAGAAGCTGCCCAGAGCATCAATGCATGCAGCCAGAAAATGGAACTAAAGTTCAAGATCTTGAGGATTTGGGGCCAGATAGCGGTGGTGCAGACCAGAGTTTTCAACCACTGCACTATTGACCCTCTGCTGTGGGGCTGTCCTGTGCATTGTAGGATGTTTAGTGGCCTTCCTGTTCTACCCCTAGAGGTAACATCCTCGCAGTTGTACAACAAAATAATGTGTCTAGACATTGCCAATGTCCCCTGGGGGGCAAAATCACCCCCAGCTGAGAAACACAGTACCAACAGTAAGTACATCAGATGTCAGAGGGGAGATGCTAGGTGGCTTGGAGTAGTTACAAGGGTGTGGAACTCTGCAGTGACTCAAAGATGGGGAAGGTATCGATAGGCACAATGGAGTGGGGGAAGTCTTTCCAGAGGATGGCTCTCTTTGTCATTACCACCCCCCCCCCAGCTCTTCCTATTTGTATAACTCTGTCGAGATTCATTAATTCAGCCCGATCACTGCAACTCTATTTCATTTCCACTCTACCTTCTCCACTTCCTGACTGCCTTGATTGGTATCCCTCAGTCCTTTTCTATCACTGAACAGAGCTTAGGTGTGAGACAATAGCTGCCCTTTCAGAGCACCAGAATAGCCTCCTTTGGGTCTGATGCCTCTACCAAGGACTCAGGTTTCGTTAGACATCTACCTGATGTTCCCGTGGAGGGCTGCAGATAACTGTCTGGTAATCTGCCTTCCTCTGTACTTGATTTAGATTTTCCTGTGAAATTGCATTGTCTGCGTGTCTTCAGTTGGTCTTTTTAGTCATTACATCTGTTCCATCTTTAAGCCGTGTGGGCACAATTCTCATTGTTTCCCTGATTTGAAATGCATTTGAATCCTATTTGGAAGTAAGGAAAAGAACAATACTTGGCAGAGTTTTTATGGTAGAAGGACTGAAAGAACAAGATTGGGACAGAGAAGACTGCATAAATATATAAATGAAAATCATGGTTATGGTATGAATTTCCCCTAAGCTGGCTTGGGAAATGCCTAAAGTGACTGGTGTATCCTATGAAGGTTACATTTAAAAGGACTGGTGGCTGGAGAAGAGGAGGCAGCAAGGCCAACAGCATGAAAGATGTTTGGGATGGTGGTTGGTAGAAGAGGTCTGTTTCAAAGAGCTTAAATACTGAATAGGTCACCAAGTTTGTTATCTTAGTTCATTGTTCATTTTGATGCTGAGCTCACTCTATCCCCTTCCTGGGAGTCCCCAAATTATTTTGCACACTGCAGATTCACTGACGTGCAGCTGTGTGGATAATTTGAGCCTAGTCTTTCTTGGCAAGTGTTTTGTATCCCCATCTTGCGAAGACATCCAGCTAGCTAGTTCAGTAGTGCACCGAGCCCATCTGCTGGAAGAGGTCTCATATTTAGACATTGATGAACTTCATTGCAAGTTCCCTTGAAAGTTCAGCTTGATGCCAGACCTTTGCTCTTCAGGCACCTGTTTTAGACAAGTCACTTCTGGCTCACCATTTAGACCATCGCTAGAGAATAATGGTGTTCCAAAAATCTTTCAGATTGAATATGGGATTTTGCTTCCGTTCTCTTTTCCAGGTCAGCTTCCTAGCTGGTTATGACAGATCGTAAATTTGTGGACTTTTAGATACTGCAGGTAGCAGTTGGGTGAGTTGTGACAGAGGAAGGAAAAAGATTAAACTGAGACAATGCGGATGTGTGTGTAGGTGTGTGTAGGTGTGTGTAGGTGTGCGTAGGTGGTGGGGACTGTCTCAGTATGTGTGTTATACTCTCTTATATGTGAGGCTCTAAAGGAAAGAGTGTATATGTTTTCTTCACAGGACTATAGATCCAGAGTTTTCAAAGACCTTTAAAACTGACCAAGTTCATTTGTGTCTTACGTAGGCTCGTTCTTAGTAATACTAAAGCCACATGAGTGTTTCAGGACTCATGAGAGATAAATATGTATTAACTCATTTAACCCTCACTGACTGGGGACGTGGATACCGTTGGTATCCGTGTTTCACCGGGGAGGACACTGAGACATAGAGGTGTTAAGCAATTTGCCCCACATTCCACAGCCAGAAGGTTTAGAATTGGGGTTTGAGCTTAGGCAGTCTGGTTCCAAAGTCCTTGCTCATGAGCCCTGCACTCTAATCCCTCTCACATCCTAAAACCTTTCTTAAGTCACTGTTTCTATTCAACAAAGGAATGACTATGAATTGAACTTCCACTGCATGCCAGGCAGTCCCCAAATGTCATATAACATCATCACAATGTGAGCATCATTATGTGTTCTTATACAGATAATATTATACGTATTATTCCACAGACGTGGAAACTGACTCAGGCTCTCACAGATGTCTAGGGTCAGAGCTGGGACGAAAATTCAGATTCCGGCTCCCAAACTAGCACCACCTCCTCCCCTCAAACACACATATACACACGCACACACACACACACGTCAGCTGCATTTAAAGAAGTACTAGGTAAGCTCCTACTACATGTTTTGTACTATGTGGTCACCTAAGAATAGAAGAGCTGGTCGGTCTGCCCTGGAAGCACTCACACCACCGCTATGGACAGAATATACAAATAGAGATATGAGACCATTGTCTGTTAAAATGCCACTGTTGAAGATGTAGAAGAAAAATATCCCAGAAAAGCTTCCAGAAGGGAGAGTTTTATGGAGATGGTAATTATACGACTGCGCTCCTGGATAGTTCCAGTTTTTAAATATGTGAACTATTGTGCTAATGTACCTGTCAGATCTCCTGTCACAATTATTAGTCCATAAAAGGTGCTTCTGTGCTTACCAGAGCTGCATAACGCCTTGTGGAAGGCAACAGTCTTAAAGCTGAGTTGTGGTGTCCGGGAGCCTTATGGGTGGGCTGAGATGAGTGCATGATGGGTGTGCCCTGGCTTGACAATAACAAGGACCGTGGTGTATTCGGTGGGTAGTCAGGGGAGGGGACGGGTCAGAATGGTACGTCCTGATTATTCTTTGCGGCATTTGTAAGTTTATTTTCCCCCATAGACGATGCTATTATCGCACAGTTTTCCACTCAGTCCTCGAGTTGGCGATGAATGATGGCCCAGCCTGTTCCAGGATCATATAAATAAATGGCATTGAAATAGGTCTTTGCTCTTACATATGCCTGGCTCTTTAAGTGTTGAATTGGCACCATTGCCCCCTATGTCTTTTTCTAGCTTTGTTAATCTTATTTTCAGCTTCTGCAAAGAGCAATATATCCATGTATAATCATTAATTGAATATGATTCAATCTGGTCCCATCTTTAATAAGAAACCAAAGAAGGAAATTCAATTAGGCTCACCCTTTCCATTTCAAAAGATCAAGTCCTCCCCTTTCACGGTTAAAATTATGAAAGATTATCTTCTCAGTAGAAGGCTACAGGAAAATTTGGATTCCTGTCAAATATTTAGTGTAATAGCCTGGGATTGGGATTAATATAGCCTTTAAGCAGCTTGCTCTGAATTTCTGTTGATGTAATCTCTCTTTTGGAAGCATTTGAATAAAAGGTATTCCACACCCTTGCGTGACTCAAAATATTCAGCAGCAATGGTAACAAGATCAAACAGTTTTAGGACAAGGTATCATGGCTTCTGGTTATGAAAATGCAGACACCTCAAATTCATTCCCATAGCTTGGTGTGATCCGCTAACTCCTCAGAGAAAATTGAAATGATTGAAGCTGGGTTTTAAGTCTGTGTGAATATTTTGGAGTTGATCTAAAATCACAAACAGCAGCAGCAGGAAGAAACAAAATAGAATAGAATGAAAAACAACCTAATCGTCTTTGCTGGAATTTTGTAAAATATTATTATTAATAATTACTAACACAGTGTTGTAAATCAACTATAGTCCATTATAAAATAAAATTTTTTAAAATAATTACTATTATTATTTCTATCAGAGTTAAGGTTTATTGCATCTGTTTTAGGTTCCCGACACCCAAAGTGCTTTATTTTCTCAAACCTATGTCTGTTTGATTCCAAAGACATTGGTTATGATCCCTAGACTGCAACCCCCAAATTCTATTGCTTTTTCAACCCTAATTGATAGACCCCTTTTCCAAGAATGAAATATCTCCTGTTATCCTTTATGCAAAGTTATCCACAAATCTGCTTTGGGAACTAGAGTTATGTGTAAATAACTGGGACTGTTTTGTTCTCCCAAGCTTTATTTCGCAGTCCGATGGCATGATGTGTTACAGACATAATCATAGAAGAGTTGATTTATGCAAAGCTTTCCATGTCATTTCAATGAGTTTTGCCTCAAAGCACTGTTCAGACAGAAACCCTAGTGTCCCCTAGTATTCCAGCTGAAAAGGTAAGTATTTGTAATAGGCACACTGCAGTCATATTCCCAGCACTGGCAAAAGCATTCATGTCTTTTTATGCCATGCTGCCAAGAAGCTGGTACCCACTAGCACCTGTGGCTCACACCAGAATTTGAGTCCTGGGTTGCTGTTTTCTTTTCCACTGATGGGTTCTCGGAAGCAGGCAAGGCGTGGGCTCGAGTCTCTGAATTGCAGAGGAAAGAAAGAACCCTGGCTCCATCAGCAACTCAAGTTACAAAGATCCCAAGGGAGAATCGGGTTGGACTCTCTACCGTTAAACATTGCTAGAATGGTGCTTTCCCAAAGTATTTTTTTTTTAATGCAGACAAATCCCTTCTTCACGTGAAATATTATTTGTAAGTCCAACAAATAAAATAGATAAAAGAATAAGGGTGACTGTTTCTTAGGGGCTTTCGCTGTGGCAGTCACCGTGCTAACTTCCCTGCATAGTTTTCCTTATTTAATTCTCTGCGATTGCATGAGTAGGCACATTATTCTCCATTATAAAGCTGGCTTAGAGAGTTTATATAACTTACCCAAGTCATGTGCCCTCCCAGTGGAGGACCGCAATGCAAATGCAGGTAGCCTGACACCAGAGCTCAAATCCTTGGCCACAAAAAGCAGACTTGCCCTTGTGAGAACAGACAGGGGCTGGGGTTGCTCCCAGGAATCATCTAGACTTTGGTCCTCACCCACCTGATGACTGTCAACATCCCTAGGGTCCAGAGAGCACACAGGAGTATGCAAAGTGATAGTAGGCTGAGAAAACTCAAGTTTACTTTCTACAATCATATTTTTGAGGAGCAATTACATGCCAAATTGTTTCTCTGTTTAGTTTTTCTTAAATTTAATCAGATCTCTCTTTTTTTCCCAGATTTACTGAGGTATGATTGAGAAATAAAAATTGTATATGTTTACAGTGTAGAACATGGTGTTTTGATATACATGTGCATTGTGAAAGATGACCAAACTCGAGCTAATTCACACATCTATCACCTCACGTCGTTTTATATATATATATTTTAATCTTTTGTGTATGAGATGAAAACATTTACTCCCTCAGCAAATTTCAGATCTGTAATGCAGTGTTGTTAACCGTAGTCACCAAGCTGTGTACTACGTCTCCAGAATTGATTATACTGTATGACTAAAACTTTGAACCCTTTGACCAACGTCTCCCCGTGTCCCCCACCTCCAAGCCCTTGGCAATCACCATCCTTCTCTCTGGTTCTGTGAGTTTCACTTTTTAAAATTCTACGTATAAGTGAGGTCATGCAGTATTTGTCTTTCTGTGTCTGGCTTAATGCACTTGGCATAGTGTCCTCCAGTATCATCCATGTTGTCACAAAGGACAGGATTTTCTTCTTTTTTAAGGCTGAATAACCTTCCACTGTGTGTATGTGTGTGTGTGTGCATGTGTGTGTACATGTATGTACACATATCTCACATTTTCATTACCCATTCATCCATCGATGAACACAGGTTAATCCCATATCTGGGCTATTGTGAATAATGCTGTAATGAACATGGGAGTGCAGACATCTCTTTAAGATAAAACTTTGTTTAGATTTTTCAATAGGCCTTCCTAAAGGTTGCCTCTGAACATGATAAGATAGCTTGTCAGTTACATAATACCTTTCTTCCTTCCTTCATTTTTTGAGCATATAAACATATACCAAGTTTTAGGAACTGTATTAGGCATTGAGATTACAACAAAGCATAGGACTGGGTTACTGGTCTCAGTGATCTCACAGGTAAGGTGTCCACCATTTACCATCCATGTTAGGACATCCTTGGGACTAAAATGGGGCACTGTTACTAGCTAAAAGGGAACAACAGGCATAGGACATGAGTGTCCTGAGAAAACCAGCTCATAGGGCAGTGGGCGATTCATGTGTATGTACCCACTCTTATGATGTCTTACAAAAGCACTGATAGAGACAGGCACAGGGTGTACCATGCACAGAGGAGTGGTGCGCAAGCGAGTTATAATGAAACAGACCTCTTAGAAAAGTGATGCTGAAGCTGAGTCTTTAAGGATGAGTAGGCATTCTCCAGGTAGAGAGTAGAGATTGGCAACCTGAATAAAGAAGAGTGCATGAGCCCAGGGATGAAATGGCAGCGTATAGGTGGGAACTAACAGTAACGGGAGCAAAAGATGTGAGGCAGAGAGTGTCAAGGCGTGAGTAGAGAGGAGGAAATTGGGTTTCATTTTCTAGAGGATGGGCAATCATTGAAGAGATTTAGGCAGAGTGGATAGATGAACATTGTGGATGGAGCAGCCTGGTACTTCTTCAGGGTGTCGCTGTCTGACTCGACAAAAGTCATGTGGGTAAAAATTACCCGTGCCTGGGCCCCGCCCCGTCCTGAGTAAAACCCCATCTCTTGGGTTGGATCCAGGTCCTGGTTGTGTTTTCAGCTCCCCATGTGATTCTAACATGCAGCCATAAGTGAGAATCCCTGGGCTTGAATAGTGGTTGAAATACCTGAAAGAAAGTATTGATCATTTGGTGTATACAGTGGTGGTTGGCGTGTAGGGGATGGATTAAAAAAGTATTTTTGAAAGGGAAAGATCAATAGAGCAAGAATTGATAATCAATTGGTTAGAGGTAGAGGGAGGGAGGTTAGCTGTCGAAACTGGTTCCCTGCTTGGGAGCCTAGGTGAAAGACAGTGCCTGCAACTGAAGTGAAACATTAATGAAAAAGAGCTATTTTACCAGAGAAGACAAAGAGCTAGCTTTTGGTGATGTAGAATGTCAGGTGTCACAAAAAGCGTTGTGGAAAGTGTGCAGAGTCACAACAGCAGGGGCCAGTGAGGAATACCAATAAGTAAGTGGCAGATGAAAAGACACCATGAAGGAACCAGAGAAGAATAGAGATGTCAGAGGGAGTCGCCTAGGCTTCACCGTGTGTCCAGTATGGTAGCCACTAGCCACAAGCTGCTGTCTAAACTGAGATCCATTCTTGGCCAGATTTGATGCATGGGAAAGGCCCCGCCTCTTTCAACTAAAATCTTTTGTAGCTTTTCGTACCTTCTTTAACTTCATCGCATGTGTTCGTTTAATCATACACTCAATATCTCTCTCATCCGCTTGACCCACTCTTTTACCCCGTTGCCGTCCAAGGAAGAAAACAGTGATACCACACCCAGATTCTGATGAACACCGGAGAGACTGGCTGTGTTCCACCTTGGTGAAGCCAGTCTGTCTCCATTTTCAGTGATGTGAACTGTGTGTCTAACGATCCTATTATCTTTCAGTTCCTATGAAACACATTGCTCTCTTTGACTGCAGAAATGAGAACTGCATTTTAGTGGTGAGTGATGTGACTACTAAGTACATGGATTAAAACAAAAAAAAATTAAAACGACTTTGGGATTTTCCAGGATAAGAAGTCGTTGCAGACATTGTGTTGTTTCAGATGTCTTGGAGATTAAATAGGTCTAAACCAGCTCCTGAGCATTTTATTAGTGAATTTGTATCATTTGAAAGATCCTTCCCTGAAACTTGCCTACACACTCTCCAACTCCCACTTGAATGAAGAAGTAATTAGAGATGAGATCAGAATCTCCACTTCATCTTGACCCACTCCAGATGGTATAATAGTCCTGGCTTTATCAGTAAAGAGTAGAAGGGCAAGCCGGGGCTATGCAAAGAATATAATACTGGCATTAATTCAGTCATTTGGATTTGTGTTAAGACTCTTAATTTTATCTAATACTGTTCATTGCTCTCTCATTATTCATTCTGCTGCTGCATTCAGGTGCGTGCACTCTGCACGCTGGAATTGTTTCTTAAAGGTGCCTGTATTGTCAGTCCTGTGTTGAATTGTCATGCTTTGAAGATACAAGGAAATGCTGCCCTTTCAAGAAATCCTAGCAGAAAATTCTTTATAGTCATCCTCTTATTCAGCAATTGTTTATGAATTGCCTCCTGTGTGCCAGGGTGATGTTGGGTTCTGGAGAACGCACATATAAATTATACTCTCAAGGTGTTCATAATCTCATATCAGAAAATACATGGTGCTGTGTGCTGGGCAGAGTTCAGAGTGTTCTTACATATTTAACTCATTTCATCATCACAACAACACTATGAAGTCGACATTGTCATTATCAACCCCACTTTGCAGATGAGGAAACTGAGGAATATAGAATTTAGCGGCACATCCCAAATCACACAGCTAATAAAGGCTGAGCCAGGATTAGACTGAGGCTATCCATCTCCAGTCTCTGTTCTTAACCACTGTGCTTTACCTCCTCTCCTCCACTCAACTGTGATCTCCAGTGGGAGACAAAACTCCACTGGAAATGAGTTTATTTACAGAATGTGGTTGTTGGTTTTTCTGGGGTTGACATTTAGCTCTTTATATATTAATGATTCTTGAAAAGGAACATTTTTAAGATACTCTTTCTCTTCTTATCAGTCATCGCCTAGCCAAATAGAACTGAAGGAAGAAGTAAACATTTAGCTCATCGTTCACACCTTGGGTTACCATTAAGAATTTTTGACGTTTTCGATATAAAATATTTTTATGAGTATTCTTGGGCTCTTTCCTCCATTCCAAGCGTTTAAGCAGTGAGTATCTATAACAATGAGAATGTTTTGTTTTGGAAGTCATATATAAATTTTTATGCAATAATACCAACCTCTGCTGAGCTTTACAAACCAGATTCCACCTTGGGCCCTGTTACGCGTTACCTGGATTGTCTACACATCCCGAAATGGGCCTATTCCCAAAACCAAAAATCCTTGAGCCTTGGGAACATAAAAAAGTTAGAAAGACCAGTAGTCACAAAACACTTACAGAGCAATTTTGCTAGGACTTGGGTTTCTGGGAAAGTTTTGTTTTATCACCCCACTATTATCTTGAATCTGCCATTCACTCAAAGGTTTTTGTTGGCCTTAATTCAATTCTCCACCTTCTGGGCTATCAGTGTGTTGTTGAGTACTCTTCTACCCAGACAGCAGGATTTGGTGACCGCTTTCAATTGTATG
Organism: Aethalodelphis obliquidens; assembly: GCF_003676395.1. NCBI lineage: Eukaryota > Metazoa > Chordata > Mammalia > Artiodactyla > Delphinidae > Aethalodelphis > Aethalodelphis obliquidens. Next base: position 15,928,790 of record NW_020837991.1, on the reverse strand, counting down.
AGCACTGAAACTTTTGTAGGTATAGGATTTCTTTGTGTGGGCTGGTCCTTGACTATGACTGACTTAGGCTATCATTTATTGGCTCATAAAACTGGCCTGATTCTACAGAATAACTCACTAATTCTTCCAGAGTGAAAACCTCCAAAGGTGTTTATCAACACACATGTAAATAATCTTAGGGACTCCTGGTCTATCGTATAAGTCCATTCAGTGCAGAGATCCCTGGCCAATAGAAGTATCGCCTAAACTTTAGCTTTCAAGGCTCCTGTTGCACTCTTGAGACAGAATATCAAAGGAATCAAATTGTCAAAGAAGCTGTGGTGCCAGAGTTTCTTGAAGTATCTGGGAAAGGCTCCCATACAGAGTGGGGACCAGGGCTGGTCATTCTTCAGTTGATGGATGAAAAAGAAGCTATAACTAGTTACACAGAGAAAAGTTCAATTTGCCAAATTAATAACACTTGAATTACAACAAACTATTAGATAGCATTTCATTCTCCCCATAAGTTAGCCACTCTTTCATTAGCTAATCTTCATGGGCAAGTGGTAGAATTCATTTTTCCATGTTTCCTTATGACATTATTCATGTAAGTAATTTGGCGAGAGTCATAAAATGTTCTGATTCTTTGACCCATTAATTCTCCTTTTGAGAACTCAAAGTATGGAGAAATCACATGAATAAAGGTATTAATCCCAACAATGTTTAAAAGACTACAGTAAAAGAAGAAACAATGCAGAAGTAGTTATAGAAATTATAATATCCCCATTTTACAGATGCACAAAGTGGAAAGACTCTTATCATATGATCCATTCAACATAAGTATTTATTGTCTTCTATGTGCCAGGCACTGTCCCAGGTTTTGAGACTATGGGCTATGCTGATGAACAAAATAATTACCATTTGCTACCGAGCTGGCAAGGGAGTTAGATATTAGTGAGAGAAACGCACCACCTTCATGGCCAGATATGTAGCAGGGGCAAGTTTGATGGTTTAAAGATTGGCCTTAACCTACTACTTGACAGAATCTGTGTTTGGAGCTGACTTAGTCTGTGCACAGGATGGTAGTCTTGATGTTGTGTTTATCCCTGGCTTAATAGCAACAACAGGCAATGGGAACATCGGAGCAGCCTGTGCGAAGGGCCGTATGGAGCTCTCAAAGCACTCAAGCGATCAGTGCTGTTAGGAGATCTGAAATCCAACGTTTTCAAGCTCAGCTGAGTCTTCTCTTGACATAACTAAATGTGTAGGGTAACAGCACTCTGGTTCTCTTGTGTATGTTTTTTAAAATCCTGTGTACTAGAAGCAAACTGTGAATAATTAATGAACAGTTCTTATTGTATCTCATGAAACTATAATGATGCTAAGTTTGTTGCATGACACAGAAAATGCAGTAGTATTAGCTGTGCAGTTCAATGGTAAACCATGAAGGGCAACATTAGGCACTTAAAGAAAATTCATTTTTCAACCTCATTTGCAGGTATTGAAGCAAAGTTGAAGGAATGACGTAGTGATAGATTCCATGATTTGGGCATTTATCTGATTCAGGTGTTTGGCAAAGGTGTATATTTCAGAGGGAAGCAAATTTATTTCTTCTAAACAGGACCCTCTCTTATATGGATGAATTTACAAAGTTATGAATCACTAACAACCTTTGGGTTCTTGGGTTGTGCTTTCTTAATTTTTATTTTCACCTAAATGGATTTGATTCTTCTCTTCATTCGCATGAAAAGCTTATTCCTTGTTTCTTGTTTTTATGACAACGAGAATTATTTTGTCCCCTCACATTTCTTCTTTATTAGCATCACTTCCACTCCCCTTCTCCCTGTTTGATATCAGTATCGGGAAGAAACCTTTGCTTCTGAGGTTTAGGTATAATGGCTAAAAAAAAAAAAAAAAAAAAATTAAGATGATCCTCTCCTTTATATACCATATACAAACCTTGGTCTGTTCTGGAGAAGACAACTCACTAAGCAGGTTACCCCGATTGTCTGTGCCTCTGTGTTGATGCAGGCACTGTAGAGAGCCATGTTAGCGCTGACCACTGCAGAGATCTCAGATGATCTTTGCGACAGCTCCAGAATGGTTTCCCTAAGAATGAGAGAGTGAAACCAAAAGGCCACATCAAAGAGGCAGCCTTCAGGGCTTCCAAACTGTACACCTTGGAAATGGATCTCTGTCTCCTCTTCAGCCTCCGAAAGGCCAGAGGTGGGGGTGGGAGGTGGTCAAAATGTCTCATCAACACACAGTAATTAATTCTATGCTGGAAATAGATTGCCCATCTGAAGACGATTTGAAACAGCCAGTTTAAACATAGGAAAGATGGGCGTACTAATGTAAGATGCTAAAAACAACTGTTATTACAATTAATCAATTACAACTAACTGGTAATCACAATTAATGATACATTATTATTATTAACTTATTATCATACTTGATTTGAATTTCCTTCTTTTTTTTTTTTTTTTTTTTTGGGCTGCGCCACATGGCTTGCAGCATCTTAGTTCCCCAACCAGGGATGATTGAACCTGGGGCCCCAGCAGTGAAAGCGCTGAATCCTAACCACTGGACCGCCAGGAAATTCCTTGAATTTCCTTAGTCTTACCTCACGTTCTTTTTCTGTTCCAAGATCCCATCCAGGATACCACACTGATATTTGGTTGCCATGTCTGTTTAGTCTCCTCTTAGCTACCACAGTTTCTCAGTCTTTTCTTGTTTTTCATGACCTTGACAGTTTTGGGTTTTTTTTTAACATCTTTATTGGAGCATAATTGCTTTACCATGTTGTGTTAGCTTCTGCTGTATGACAAAGTGAATCAGCTATTCGTATACATACATCCCCATATCCCCTCCCTCTGGCGTCTCCCTCCCACCCTCCCTATCCCCCCCCTCTAGGTGGTCACAAAGCACCGAGCTGATCTCCCTGTGCTATGCGGCTGCTTCCCACTAGCTAGCTATTTTACATTTGGGAGTGTATATATGTCCATGCCACTCTCTCACTTCGTCCCAGCTTACCCTTCCCCCTCCCCGTGTCCTCAAGTCCATTCTCTACGTCTGCATCTTTTTCCCCATCCTGCCCCTAGGTTCTTCAGAACCTTTTTTTGCTTTTTAGATTCCCTATATATGTGTTAGCATACGGTATTTGTTTTTCTCTTTCTGACTTTAAGGAGTACTGGTCAGGTCATTTGCAGGATGCCCTTTTCTCTTGAAACTTGTCTGATTTTTCTTTCATGATTACATTGAGGTTATGGGGTTTGGGGAGGAAGCCCAGAATGGCAAAGTACCATTTTCACCACATCATATCTGGGGTGCATACTCTCAACAGGATATATCACTGGGTCACCTGGCTGATTAGTGTTTGTCAGGTTTCTCCACAGTAAGGTTACCATTCCCCCCACCCCAATTTCCATATCGTACTTAAAGAATAGGGAGTTACGCTCCTTCTAACTGAGGGTGGAATAGCTACATCAATTATTCATCCATTATTTTTTTGTTCATCTATTTATTATTGGTTTTCCTTCACTGCCATATTCACCGAATCTAGAAAAGTAGCAAAACACAAACAACAACAAAAAACAACTCCTAGGCACTGTTCAGTAAATGTTTATTGAATCAGCTAATGTATAAATTGATTCCTAGCTAATGTATTTTAGTTTTTTTTTACTTATCCTGTTTTCTTTAAGTTTAATTTGTTTTCTTAGGTTCCTTAATTCCTTAGGTTGAGTATTTAGTTATCTTCAGTTTCCTTTTTAACAAAAACGTTTAAAGGTTTATGGTTTCTTCTGAGTTCAGCTGCATCCCAGTTTTGATATGAAGTTTTCCTGATTGTTGTACTTATGTCTAAATAACTTGTACTTTGTATTTTTATGGCATTTTTGATACTTGCTTCAGTTAGAAGATTATTATTTAATTGAAAACACTTAAATTTTCATGGGTCTTTTGGTTGTTACTGTTGTTCCTTTCCTCATTTATTTCAAGGAATTTTAGCATCTCCTTTGTGGCCACATGCCTAATCTTTTTCTGTAAACTTATGTCCCATGGGCAGAAAGAAGGCTATGCACTTCCTGTTCATAGGGTACAAAATGTCCACGTATACACACACAAATAAAACTTTGCACTCAATCTCCTGGCTCCCCGTTTGAAATATTTGGAATTTTGGATTCAGACTCCTATTGTATTTGCTGTTATAATATGCATCTTCTGTTTTAGGAAGCAAAGCTTTTAAACCTTTATATTATTTCAATTCACCACGTTATGGTCACCCATTTAAATTTCACTTGTAGGTATTCTTTGCTTATCACACTTGTTTTATTTTGTTTTGCTTTGTTTTTGCTTTGCTTCCCTTCTCCCTTTTGCCAAAGGGCATTAGTTCTACTGCCCTCAGAATGCTGTGTTCTATAAAATCCCTTATCCCCTGATTATCCAATACAGTCCTTATGCTGACAGGTCCCCAAGTTATGTTACGAAAAGAAATCAGGTACATACTCTTTTGTAACTTGCTTAGTCCCAGACTAGTACATCCAAATACCAAATTCACCCCACATGTGTGTTTATTAGGTCCCTCAAACCTCCCATTCCAAAATAGACCTCTCTACCCGTACGTCAAAAACTTGCTTTTTCTCAATCCTTCCCCTGCCCACTGGTGTTTCAGATGTAAACCTAAAGCCTAGGAGGCCTCCCAGGTTCAAGCCCCTACTCAGTGAGATGCCAGGAACAGAGGATGGGGACTGACTGGGTATGTAGATGGAACCCCTACACATTCTCACTCTACCCTTTGAAGTGGATCCTGGCATCCTGAAGGCTTCCTTGTAGGAAAACTGTTGAACCATTGGCCTCATTTAGAATTGAATTACATTTTATGGCCTCCTCGACTATGAAGCTAAAATTCACAGGGCACAAAAACATAAATTACAATAATGCCTTTCATTTCCTTGGTCATAAGTCTTTGAATTGCAGGAATGTTCTTTATTTTTATAACTCTATCAAATGTTTTTATGGAGGTTTGTTCCCTCTTACCCCAGGCTTAAACAAATTCTAAAACAGGGCTCCTCAAACTGTCATAGCCTCAGAGACCCAGGGATCTTACAGAAACACAGATTCTGATGCAGGTCTGGGGTGGGACAGACTTGTACATTTCTAACACGCTCTGGCGATGCCAGTATTTCCATTCCTGTGAACGCAATTCAAGTGGCAAGGTTATAAAATCCCTGTGGATTGTTTTTTTTTTAATTTCATTTTTGGATTTAGTTTCTGAATGTCTCAGAAAAGAAAACCTCTATAATTGATGGACTCCTTTCCCTTTTTATATCAAACTTTTTGTCCACTGTGAAAATCCATATTATTTTTGGGGCCTGGCACTAAATATTTATTTCAAAAAGTCAACTGAATTCTGAAGAATCAAAATCGGTTGGCTCAGACAAGATGCAGAATAACTGATCATATTATATGAAGTCTGTTCCCAGGACAGAGTTCAAACATGAACTAATAGGAAGTTGAGGGGCCAGCTTATGATCCGCCCAGGACTTTCCTGATGTTAGCATTCAAAGTCATGCTTTTTGGGAGTCCCCCAGTCCTGGGCAAACTGGGACAGTTAATAGCAACCTGAGAAAGACTCTTCTGTGACCTTGAACATGTCCTGTGCTCCCAGAGTGACTGTTTTAAAAGGCCCAGTACCCCCTGCCACACATGAGTGCATGTGTGTGCCTTCAACAACCAATCACTTTTCCTTGATTGCTCCTCATAAGAGGTGGGCAGGCGTAGCTACCTCAACACAGGGATGAGGTGTCTCGCCCAGGGTCACGTGGTATTGACTGAGGCTTCAAGTTCTTTGTCTGTACTCGTGACGAGTACGTAATGCCACTTCCTTTCTCAGAAAGAAGACTATTAAATTGGCTTTGGGGCAATTCGTTTTACTTTGGAAGTTTTCTTTTCGATTACTTATTAAAAGCAAACAAACAAAAAACCCCAAACCCTCATTTTGTTCCGTTTTGTAAAGCTGGGTAGACAAGAGCTAAGCAGGGAATATTGGAAATGTTCTGTCTTTTGAAAACGGCAGTTCTTCATGATTGACATCTGGAAATGTCAGTCACACGTGCTGGTTATTTTCGATGGGATGGTAGTTAGTTATCTCATCACCTATGATATTAATGGTATTATTTTTTAAATGTCCCTCCTATTTGCTGTAATGTACTAAAATTGCCTTTAAAAACAAAGGTCATATAGTACCTCATCCTTCTAGTGGGATTGCAAGATAAATGGCACAAATCCACTCTAATTGGATCCAGAAATCCCTAGGTATTGGGCAATTAGTAGTAACAATTGTTCCATTAATAATGTAGAATATTCCCAATGCCAAGTGTGTTCTGTGTTATTAAGAAAAAAGATTCCGAAAAACGTCTTGGTTTTAAAAAAAGAGCAAGTTTGAGTGTGATGAAACTTCAGTTTTGTGATGATTCAACATGCAATGTGGCTTTACTTAAGACTGAAATCAAACCATGTTTCCAGGATGTGAAAGAGGCATCTGGAACAGCATTCTGCCGAACAGCACCGACGGACTAAAAAAACGTCTTTGGCCACGACCAAGTCGTCGGCATTAGTTCTGGGTCATCAGTTTTCATTGGAATGGTGGCAATGTCAGTTAGTATTTGTCAAAACCTTAAATACCTTGTAGTAAAATATTGCAGCAGACTATAAACATTCGCTTTAGAAAAACTTCGGGAAGTAGACGTGTGGAGCTGGGAAATGGCCTGAGACACTGACTGCTAGAGCTGCTTCCATGCAGAGATGCTCTTGAGCTTGGAACGTGTCCCAAATTAGACGTGTTGAGATCCCCCCCAGGCCGTGGTTTGCAATTCAAATATTCCGACACTTTCCATGCAGCCTCTTAGGCTCCCAGTGGTGGGGTCCTCTGAATGTTCACACGTAAATGGGAAGCTTTGTTCTCCGCAGCATGGAGCTTAAGTAAGTTTTGGTAGAAGAGAGATTACGTGGGCATATGTGAGAGCTGTGCTTTGGTGGTAAACTCAAACTTTGAAAAAATCCCGAAGTCAGTAGCTTTTGAGCCTTCTGATCACAGACGGGGCGAAAGACCACAGTTTAGTATTTGCCCAATTGGCAGTGCTAAACTGCAAGTCTGCCTAGATTATTTCAAAGAGCCATCAACCGTTCATTAAGTGTCAGGAATTTTTGCTTTGGAAAAGTCATGGAGAGATTAGAAAGGTGTGCGGCAGGTCCCTGTTTACCTGTAGCCGAGCCATTTTGTCCCGGATTAATTCCTTTGACCAGGGAAGAATAGTACTCTGTGTTACCCAGATTTTTTCCCCCTGATCTTGCAGATAGGTCCCAGGCAATCTCCTTTACTCTCTCTGTTTATCTGTTACTTGAGAGATCTGAGGAGACACTCATATTTGTAACACCGAGGGATCTATAGGCTGCAGTCAGCTTTCCCTGTTGAGACATCTTCATTCAAATGTTCAGTCTTAGAAATAGCTGGAGAGGACAGATGCTGTTTAAAAGTGCAAACATGCAATGAGCAACAAATATGTCCTAGAGAGCTCATGCACACTCTAGTGAAGATAGACAACGATATTGTATTATACTCATCAAACGGGCTAAGAGATTAGATCTTCATACTTCCAACCACCAAAAAGAAATGATAATTTGTAATTTGATAGAGGTGCTAATTATCACTACAATGGTAATCATATTATAAAATATAAATGTATCAAATTAACATGCTGTACACCTTGATATACACAAAGTGATATGTCAAATTTAATTCCATTAAAAAAAAAGAAACAGGGCTTCCCTGGTGGCGCAGTGGTTGAGAGTCCGCCTGCCGATGCAGGGGACGCGGGTTCGTGCCCCGGTCTGGGAAGATCCCACATGCCGCGGAGTGGCTGGGCCTGTGAGCCATGGCCGCTGAGCCTGCACGTCCAGAGCCTGTGCTCCGCAACGGGAGAGGCCACAGCAGTGAGAGGTCCGCATACCAAAAAACAACATTCAACGCCTTGCCTGTGACACTCATGTAAGGAATCCTGCTAGCCTATAGACGGATAGAGCTCCCTGTGTTGAGTTTAAACTCCTTGAGGACAGAGGCCATGCATTTGTCCTCCTGTGTCTGTCTGGATTAGCTTGGCCCATTAGGGATGTCACTCTGAGTGTCCCTATCTTTGGAAATTCTCTGGTCCCATTCATTCCATCTCTCGGTTGGTAGCCATCTGGAGTGAGAGAGCCCCCTATCTTTGTGCTCCAGCATCCTAGCACATAACGCACTGTCTTGACTGTCCGGGGATCGGATATTTCATTTCTGTATCCCCAGTGCCAAATTCAGTAGGCGCTCAATACATGTTGAAAGAAATGAATGAATGGAAGCCACCTGATAAAGTTTAGTTGAGTTGAATTGAGTAGAGCAGGCACACCCCCTGGTTATCACTGGGGTGGGATTTAGTGCAGGTGGTGTAATGTAACTTGACAGGGTAGTTAAACATTGACAAGCAGGAGGAAGCATACTGGTCCTGTTGGAAAGAGGAAAGAAAGATCTGACGGTGGCTGTCAGATCAGAGAGCTGAGTCTGCAAGGGGCCAAACTGAGTGGCTGCAGTCATGCCGATGGTCCAGCGAGGTCACTCACTGGTGGAGACTTCTGCTTCAGTAGAGGTAAGGATTGGAGCCCAGTTGGGAAGCTGATGGGTTGTGATGTGAGTCAATGCAGAGTCCGTGCCTGTGGCTTGGAGATGGCTGGCATCCCAGACGCTCTCTGCCGGCTGCCCCTTCACGTGTAGCTCAGGCTGATCCTCATTTAAGGCAAGAAGCATGAGTTCTGTTTGAGTCTGTCTCCCCTCACCCCATGTTACCGCCCTCCCTAATGATTTGTGCTTTAACACAACCTCCTGAAGTGATTGGGGTTGGATGCAGGTGCATGCGTTCTGAATGCTTCGTTGAGGAATTTGTCCGTATGAATTCATGTGTAAATGCTCTTTGATGCTAACGATGAGAGACGTGTAGCGATAGAATGAGGATGTCGTAAACAGGTTCAGAGCTACGTAGGTGCTGCTTTATGTATTCAGGGATGGGAGGGGGAGATACATTAGGCAGTGTTTTTAGCTCTAATATCCAATGAGGGAGAAAGCTGAGGTGAGTTCAAGAAGAATATTTGGTAAGTGAGAAAATACCAACAGGCAGAAATGGTTTCGGCAGGTCTAGCTTTTCATTTAGAAAAGAATATGTGTCACCTTGAGAGAAAAAGGCCCCATTTGACTTTTTATCAGCTGGCATATTGCAGGTTAGCTTTTAAGAAAAGAAAAGCTACTCTCCTGTTCATAATTAAGTAGTCAACATGCAGCAGTAAAAAAAAAAAAAAAAGCCATGGGAAATCGTTTTTATTTAGTTTCTTGCCTTTTAGAGGAGAAAATGTTGCATGACTGATGTGGGTTCACATCTCAGCTTGGCAAGTAAGTAGTTAAGGCAGCCTTAATTTCTGTGAGCCTTTATTTGTTCATCTGTGAAATGGGCAGAATGAAATTGACTGGCAGGTGGCTGTGAGGCTTGAATAAAATTACACACACACACACACACACACATACACACACACATACATGCTGGAGTCTGCCTGGTCCATAGCAGATCCTTTCAAAATATTAGTTCTCCTTTCCCAATTTCAAAATGCTTATTCTGTTTTATCTTTCTTTAAATAACAGCTTTATTGAGATGTAATTCACATACCATAATATCCACCCATTTAAAGTGTACTCTTTCATCATTTTCAGGATATTCACAAACTTGTGCAACCATGTCCACGGTCACTTTTGGAACATTTTCATCTCCGCACAAAAGAAACCTCGTCCCCACTAGTCGTCATTGCCCATTTCCTGCAATGTCGCCAGGCTCATCCCTGTTGTATATGTATCAATACTTCATTGTTTAAAAATTGACAAATAATATTTCATTGTAGAGATGTAGAATATTTTATTTATCCACTCATCAGTTGATGCAAAGTTAGGTTGTTTCTACTTTGTGGCTATTATGAATAATACTGCTATGAAATTCATATACATATTTTTTTGTGGACAAACGGGTCTATCTTATTTTATTTTTATTTTCTTGGCCACACTGTGCGGCGTGCGGGATCTTAGTTCCCCCACCAGGGATCAAACCCGTGCCCCCTGCAGTGGAAACGTGGAGTCTTAACCACTGGACCACCAGGGAAGTCCCTGTCTTATCTTTTTTTTTTTTTTTTTTTTTTGCGGTACGCGGGCCTCTCACTGTTGTGTCCTCTACCATTGCGGAGCACAGGCTCCGGACGCACAGGCTCAGTGGCCATGGCTCACGGGCCCAGCTGCTCTGCGGCATGTGGGATCCTCCTGGACCAGGGCACGAACCCATGTCCCCTGCATCAGCAGGCAGACTCCCAACCACTGCGCCACCAGGGAAGCCCATATCTTATCTTTTTAATACAGTTTTAAAACAAGATTCTCACGTGAATTCCCTGGCGGTCCAGTGGTTAGGACTTGTCGCTTTTATTGCCAGGGCCTGGATTCGATCCCTGGTCGGGGTACTAAGATTCTGCATGGAGCAGACAAAACACAAAACAAACCAAAATAGGGAAAAAAACTAGATTCTCCTCCTGCTTCCTGAGAAGTTATGCGAGAGCCCAGGAGAAAACACTGGGAAAGGCTACATCTTACCCAGTGGAAACTGAGGAAAATGGCAAAATGGTCACCACTCTCCTTCAGAATATTGTGATACAACAGGTGGGACTTTGGCAACGTTTATTCTCAAACACAAGTGGATAAAATAAATTTGCCTCCTATGCTAGCTTACATAAATGTATATGTCTTGAGTTCTCTATACACATAATCGCTATAGGATCAAGAGTGCACCATGCAAGCAGGCAGACATTGAGTTTCTTGTTTGTTGGTGTATCATGATTACTAATTAGGAAAATAGAAGTAGCATACGGAAGGGAAGGGATTGCAAAATCAAATGTTCCCACGGCCCAGGAAAATAAGATAGATGTGTGAAATGAATGGTTAAGATAAGTAACTGTGCGAGCATGATGATTCATTCTGAATCACCTCTGACCTTGTGTCATGGTGACGTTAGGGGCTGGTGGTGACTACAGCAAAGTAGACAGTACATGTCCCATCTAAAGGGGGCAGAAAACACTGGAAGTCTGGCTGACTGTGCTCAAATAGGTTTATGAGCTCACCTGACAATGCCTTCTAAATTTTCAAGGCAATTAATTTTGAATTGAAAAAAAAATCTACTTTGTGGGCCAAATAAAATATGACTGTGAACGGTATTTACCTCACTAGAGATCAGTCTGTGGCCCTTCAAACAGGGTAGATCATATGACTTAGCGACCCCAACATTTTCCCAGTGGGGCTAATTGGGGCTAATTGCAGTGTTGTCCCCCTACTAATTGTATAATTCTTAGTTTGTCTCTATTTCTCTGACACTCTATTTCCTGTTTGGAAAATAAGTGTATTGATGAAATATGCTGAGTTGGTCTTTTTGCCTCTAGCACTCTACAGTTGCCTAAGAACTGCCCAGTTCAGGGTTCTGAGTCCGGCAGCAGCAACACAGACTATGTTATGGACAGAAGTAACGTTCCAACCGGTGACAAACCGAAAAGGCAGGGGCGCTCTAAACAGCCTCCTTTACATTTCTTGCGTACATCTTAGATCTGCTTGGGACAAAATCTGTCAGCTTTTGACTGAAAAGTTCCTTTAATTTACCTTCATTTTTGAAGGATCTTTCCTCTGTAGCTAGAATTCTAGGTGGACAAGTTTTATTTTCTTTCCTTGTGACCGAACAGGTCCTCAGCCTGAACCCACTCTAGGGGTAAAAATTTCCATCCCTGTATTGCTACGCTAAAACACTTATTTTTTTATTTGTCCATTTTGTATTTATTTAGAACAAACCCATGACAAGTACCAAGGGCAATGGAGTTCTGTAGTTTTGATATTTGAGAATTTCATGGTGAAATATTTCCAGTTGAAATGTCCAAACACTGCAGAGATGGCAGCACCAGTCACAACGCCCTGTGTGTCTGCCTTGCGCTGGTCTGGGCCACTCAGCTGTGCCCAGCGTTGGGCTGCAGACCTGGGAAAGCCAAGAAGGAGACAGCAGCCTGGACACCAACATCGCTGTGCTATTGAGTTCTCCATTTGTCCTTCTGACCTTTCTTTTTTCTCACACAGAGGCTGATGCAGGAGGAACTCATTAGAACGATAGTAAGGGAATCAGGGATTTTACTCTTTGAGAGTAGCCCTGAAGTCCGAGAGGTCTAATTACTACATACTTGGGTTGGGTTCACTGTGCTTTTCATTCCTTTCATCATATGTCCCTCCAGGCAGTCCTCCAAGAGCAATTGTCCCCATGTGACAGACAGTCAAGGAAATTGAGGTTCAGGCCTTGTTCAAAGCCTCAGAGCCCATTAGCAGTAGAGTTGAAATCAGGATGCCTATCCTCCAAGGTCTTGGTCTGTCACTTGACCACAAAGACAAGTCCCATCTCAGCTAAATAAAGCATTAAAGCAAGGTCTAGGACGTCCTGCGTGGCAGCCTCTAATGCTATGTTATAAGAAATCATCAGTTGGAAGGGGCAGTGGCGAAGGGTCAAATCCTACTTTGCACATGGTTAAATAAAGGGCGCTCAGAGGTTCCCTGTTCAGAGTAGACACACACACACACCCCGGTCTACTCCCTGCTTCCAGACAAGTTTGCCTTTAAAACTCTCAACTGAAAAAATCTGAGTTTTAAAACATGAAACATATTCCCCGTCACTCACGTTGGCGTTCAACAGCCCTCCCTGTTGGAAATTGCAAACAAAATTTTCCCCATTGCAGTTTACATTCATTCTGTCCTCTTGCTTTTCTTCTTACTCAGAATGTTGAACAGCTGGCCACGTCGATGACGTACTAGCCCCTCTACCATCCTGGCCTCTGCGACACCCCTCCACCTCCAGCTTCTCTTCTCCTGGCAAAATAATACCAGGGCCCTGGAGCCTTTGCTCTCAGGTCCTCTCCTGCCATCCTTTGATCTCCATTGTACTTCTCCTCTGAATCTCCCATTGGAGGCCCAGCAGGACAGTAGCTCCATCTTGCAAAAAGTGCCCTGAGGCCTCTCAAATGAGAGGTCACAGAGCCCGGGGGTCCCATCCCCACCCCTCGGATTAGCATATTTCCCACATTGCGGTAGCTCTCTGCTGGGCAGGACACCTGCCACCATTAAGGCAGTTGGCCGGCTGGTTGGCCACCTGACTTCCTGAGCTCATAAAATTAACCTGGGAAAGTGAGTCGGAGGTTGATTACATGCTGTGACATCTGTAGTTTCACCTTGTGGGACAGAAGCGCATGCTTTTCGGGGGAGGAAGGTTAATGGGAAGTCGCCATTTGGGGTTGTTACGAATCATGAGATGCTGGGAGAGCTGTCCCCTCTGGATTCTCTGGGGCTGATGGGAGCAAAGTGCCAACTGTCAGGGCCAATAATTGGAAAAACCCAAGTGAGTCAGATGGAAGAGGACGTGGTCCTTAATAGAAACAAACAAACCAAAAAGTACATTCTTTTTATTCTAAAATATACTCTCCGGGACAAAAAGAAAGATATTCCCGTCAAGCACATAAAAGTGTAAGAAGAAAAGTGTTTTTCATTTGAAGCAACATTTTGAAAGCAGGGTATCTGGCAGTCCTTTTATTGAAACTTGTTTCTCACTCTCGTTCTAAGCATTGCCCCACCCTTCGACGCGTGCAAAACCAAATGTTTGGCAGGGAAAGGGCTTTTGTAACATAAAAGGATGCTGCCCTTGGAGGCCCCTTTCTCTTAGGAAGTTGCGTGTTGCTTTGGAACTGGAGTTTTCTCCAGGATGTGCTCATTTGGTCCAGGGCATGAGATATTTCTCACACAAAGCTTAGAGTGATGAATCTGGGCTGAGTTGAAATCCTACCGAGTGACAAATGTAGAAAAACAGGCTGTAAAAATCCTGCAGGATGTAGTTATTTCAATATGATACCAAACTAACTTTTTTGGATGAGGACAGAGCGGATCACTTTCACTGTCAAGTTGGACATTAGCCCCTTTCCCTGCAACTGCAAGTTTAACAAGAGACGGGGAACCCCAATCTTTCAGACATAGTCAGGCATTCTCAAGAAGCCTGTGCTTTCTGTTGGCTGTGATCCTTGACATCAAGAGGACGGCTTCTTTTCTCTTCTAAAGGTGCCGCATCCTCAGGAATCCTGAGGCTTTTTGCAAATGTGAAAAAGGTTTTCCAGAATATATGGGTTTTTTCCTCTATAGTCTGTTAGGTGATTTCTGAAAAACAAATCTAAAGGGATTTTTCAATTGAGCCTGTGTGGAAATTCCCGATTTCTTGGATTTGGAAAGCAGAACACATGTGTTTGCTAGGGAAGGATGACTAGAACGAAATTTCCACTCAGTGGAGAAAGGGATCTCATCTGTCTTGTTCCCCATGAGACCCAGAGCCCCACGTGGCCCTGGGTACAGAGGAGGGCGTTCCCTAGATATCTGTTTAACGTGCCACATCATGGAGAGGGCAGGGAGGCCTGAGGTTTCTCAGGGCCAAACAGAAACCGGAGATCGTTTAGTAGCAGAGAGAGCTGGCACTAAATGAAAAAATAGAAATATTTTACTCAACGTGACTCTTGGTCTGACTCTTTCGCAAAATCAAACCAAGTTGCTTACAATCCATCACTCACAATGGTGTTTTACTTTTGCTCTGATAAATTCATCTCCGGGAAACAAAACCATATTTGATAGCTATCTATACCTCTATCTATAACTATAAATCCATTCAGGATAAGTGCATCATTTCAAAAATCGAAAGAGTAGATCGTTTTTTGGGAAGTCTCAACAAGAGAGCTTTTGTATACAGAGAGGGGATGCGTGTTTGCAACAAAATATTTGAGTATGAAATACAAAAGTACCATTGGGAGGTAGAGCTCTGGTTCTGGGATTGGAGTTTACCTTAATTAGGGAAGCTGCAAATTATTTGCCTGATCTGTTGCCCGGTGGTCAGTGGAACCCCTGGTGACCAAACACACTTGTTCAAAGGAAGAGCCAAAGCCCCTTTGACCTTTTGATGCATTGTCTGCGGGAGGGATGGTCAGCTGGCTCCCAAAGTGGGCTGGGCCAGCAGCTGCCCTGCCAGCTGGCCGTCACACACGTGCCGCCGCGCACGTGGACGGGCCTCATGGCCTCACCAGATGCCTTGTAGCAGGGTCTAGCTGATGCCCCACACAGTGCAAGCCAATTGTACATTTCCTATGAAATGGCTGGGTTTGGATGTCATCGACATCGCTTTCAATCCAGCGGAGCGAGCACCTCACGTTTACAGTTTAGTTTCCCAGATGCACGAGCTGTGGTCAGATCATGGCCGCTGGTGACCACAGACGCCAAGCATTTTGCAAGGAATTCTAGATATACAACCTCTTTGGCTGTGACACAGTGCAAATGGTAACATTAATAACCCATTTTACCAGTATGTACTAAGGCAGCCTCAGTGGGGACTAGAGGGTTGAATTAACCTGTGTGGCCAAACTGAATAAATCTGAAGACGTAATGGACAGAAGCAGCTTGGTCTGTGTATTTACCAATTTGGAAAACAGCTAAGCGGAGAGGGAGAATACTGTGGGTCAAAGTTCAACACCAGAGAGGAATGAGAGAATCCCATCAGTGAGTCCTTGACCCAGCAGGCAACATGAGGGACCATTAGCCAGGACCTACATCTGCCCCTGAATTTTAAATGTAATTTATTTATTTAGTAAATCTTTATTTTATATTGGGGTAGAGTTGATTTACAACGTTGTGGTAGTTTCAGGTGTACAGCAAAGTGATTCAGTTATACATATATCCATTCTTCTTCAGATTCTTTTCCCATATAGGAATATTGAGTAGAGTTCCCTGTACTATACAGTAGGTCCCTGTTGATTATCTATTTTATATATAGCAGCGTGTATATGTTTTACAAGCAATGTGACTCTCTTGATAAGCTAACTCATGTGTGAAAGCATATGTAAAAATATCATGCTTTCTCCCCACTATATAGTTTGTGTGCTATAATATTCCACCCCAAATAGACTCCTCATTGGGGAAATCTGATTTTCTTGTCTAAAATTGTGAGAAAGCATCACTATTAGAATGGCCTAACCAGGAAAAACTACATCTGAGCATTATGTGCACAGTGAGGAGATGCTAGTGGAGGAGATGGACCATGTATTGAGCAGACTAAGGATCATACAAAATATCTTTTAATAAACACAAAGATGGAGCTATATATGTGAGTCAATTTCATGCTGTTTTCAGTGCAGCAAGGAATAAATGACCTCAATTCATCCTCCCTGTCTTTACCCCACTGGCTTTTTTGCCCTTTGCTACTTAGTGATAATGGGAACATTGCATTGCCTTTGGGATAAATGATTCCACTTGAACGACTTACCATGTGGAAACCAAAGGGGACAGGTTTTTAATGTGGAAAATGTTTTAATCTCAGAAAACCAAAAGGCAGACCCCATTTGGAATGACACCCTGTCTTTGAATCATGGTGTGTGTGTATATGAGAGTTCCAATTAAATCGTGTGTCTAGATGTCTAGATATTTTCAGCATAGGTAAATTAGGCCTTACCTAAGTCCTATTTCATAAATAACTTCAGAGCATTTGTGACTTTAAGAACTCCCTAGCTTTTATATGGCTCCTGAGTTATGACAGAAATTGCAATAGCACGACATTTAGTACGTCATTGATTTTTCTTGGAACCCATCCTAAGTGGTTCAGTGACTATGGAAGAATACTATAATAGTACCTATTATGTGCACAGCCCCAGGGGGACAGAGATAGTGAGGTGTCCTTGTATTCTCATTTACGATGCAGTGTTAAACCCAAGACAAATTGTGCAAACTCACATGCCTTCTTGGGCCACCTAACCTTCAACTCCATCACTCTTTATAGAAGGGTGGGAGAAATCTAGTATCCATGGGGACCAGACAGGTAACATACATAAGTGAAGCAGGCTGGGTGGTGAATGGGGCAAAGTGAAGATTTTAAGGCCCATCTTGAGGAATCAGATGCTACTCCCCCTTCCTCCGATTATTATGGTAGGATAACATGTTACCGTGGGAACATGGTATGAGCGTGGCATTGCCAGATCTTCCAATTTTTCAGGAGCATCTGGAAAATAAAATGTTTATATGAAGTCTTCTGATTTGTAAAGGTTAGCTCATTTGCTAATTTTTTTTGTTTTAGGTAATTCTAGATTTGCATGCAGTTGCAAGAAATTATACAGAGAAATCCCATATACCCTTCTTTTTATTTCCCCTAATGGTAATATCTTGCCTACTGTAGTATATCACAGGCAGAAAATTGACATTGATACAATACATTGACCTTATTGGCTCCTTCTTTTCCAGCTCTGCACAGATCAACCAAATTATAGTTGAGGGACAGATATAGGCTGTCTTACTACTACTACTTGAAATCTCTGTGAAATTACAGTCTTGCTAGATTCAGAGGACCAGCCCATGGCTCTGGGTCCTCATTGCTGAGCTAAGAAAAGCTGTTTAGAACCTGGCTAGAAGATGGACCCCTCCTATCTCTCTCTTCCTGAATGCTTTTCTGGTCTTCCGGTCTGAATCCCACTCTCATCTTTCCTATTAGTGAGTGCCCAGCCCGGGCTGTGGCCTGACACCTGCCCCTTCTCTCCCCAGTGTGCATCTCCACATGCTGGCCTCCACTTCCACTGAAACTTGGTTGGCTCTGCGTGTATCCTTCAGGCAGGCCTGTCCCTGCAGGCTCTGGCCTTGGACATGCCTTCTGGGCTCAGAGACATCTCAGATTTGCTTTCTTCAAATTCCTTCCTACTTCCTTCTTCTCTCTCCCTCCCCACTGAAGGCAAACACTTAAGGGTCGTGGATATCCAAAGTATTTATTTGTTCTGGAATTTTGAATCTCAAATATTTATTTAAATGAAATGAGCAATAATTTGGGGATTACAACTATGGATTTGTTTTGCTTTTATAACATCTGCCATAAAAAGTCAGTTTTCTACTGTAAATGGCTTTAAGACCCCCATGATATCGGGAAAAAAAGTGCCCCTGAAGTCTTAGAATGTCTTAGAATGTTGAGGGTAGTAATATGCTTCTAGATTACCTTCTATGTTATAAGGAAAAAGTCTGAGTGTTTGTTGATTGTTGATTGTTCTCGTGGACCTAGGTGCATTTTCCAACCTAAGTGTGGGAATGGTTCCCACGCCACAGTGTTGGCATTCCTGGTCATCGTGACGGAAGGTGGGAAGAGGCATTACTGGAGGAAAAAGCAGTTTAATCAGAGACCTGGGATTTCTGAGTACCAAACCAAGGTCAGAGTAAGGAGTTCAGCATTAGGCAGAATGTACCAGGGAGAAAAAGAGGGGGCAGAGCCTAGTCACCAGCACACGGTGACCATGATGACCCACGATGGGTCGAGGTCTAGAGACAGCTGCTTTCTCCCCATTACTTTATCTCTGATCTTGTGTGTGAACAACACTTGGAGGCAGAAGCTGTGAAGCTTAGTTGGAAGCTCCCCAGCCGACAATGACCATTCTCACCCAGCACAGCTAGTGATTCAGAAGTTTGTGTCTATCATGGAGAAGAAGCAGAGGAAGGAGATGAGGATAGAGACAGCAGATTCAATAACCCTAAAGTTGAATTTTCCTGGAGTGAACTACTTCATTTCTGGGCTCCCATCCTGTTGGGCTAATGGATCCTTGGGCTTGTGTCTTCCTTGCCAAGCAAGAGAAAGCAATTATAGAAGGAGAAATGAGCTACGTTGTCCCTGGGTCCTCCCTCCATCTCTGTCAACCAGACCAGAGTGGGCAAAGATATCCTCTCTGTTCTGTTTTTGGACTATCCCTCACTCTCCAAGCCCTGTCTTCTATGTTGACTCTGAACTCTTAAGTCTCCATGGGTCCTAACCAGTGCCGCCTGCCCCTCCGCTGGCCCCCGTGGAAACAAGCTGTGAATCCACCCTTGAGCATGCCCAGTAGTCATCCCCTTCCTGCCGCTGGTCCTTCTCTTGCCTCACACATCTCCCACTGAGTCCTGCGAGGCCCACAGTCCCCTTCCTAGATGTTCTCCAGTGAATACCTGCAGCTCTGCTTTTTGTTACTTAAGCCAAAAATAGTATAAGGTTTACCAAAGCTCTCACCACGACCCCAGGTATTTCCTCTCCCCTCACCCAGACGCATGACTCTCCAGCAGAGAGCACACAGCAAAGGCTGGTCCTGGTGTTCCTGCTGCTGCTGTGGGTGACACTGCAAGTGACAAAGACGTTGGACTTCAGTTTTCACATCTGAAAGTAGAAATATGTGGTAGGGATTGTTAATATCTCTGTTTTGTAAGTGAAGAAACTGAGGCTAAGAGAAGTGTAGGAAACTTCCCCATCATCCCACAGCTGGTAAGTGCCGTGGCAGGTCTGCACCTAGAGGGGAAGCCTTGATATTGATGGGATTTCAAGTACCCAGCACAGACCACACGAGGGGAGAGAAGTGGACTTCCCTGGGCTTTAAAATCAGTCACTTAAATCCCTGGGGGTCCTTTTAATAACTATCAATGCCCGGGGTTCTGATTTAGTCTAGGGTAGATCTGAGTATCAATCATGTTTGAAAGCATCCGAGGTGATGCAGAGCCATGACTGTGATTCACTTCTCTACATCAGTGGTTCTTCAGCGAAGCATCTATCAGAATTGCATGCAGGGCTTGGTAACATACTCTCACTGGGCTCCACCCCTAGAGCTTCTGTATTCTGTACATCTGTGGTGGGCCTGAGAATTTGCATTTCTAACAAGTTCCCAGTGATGCTGTGCACATCAAAGTTGGGGACCACAACTTCGCACACACCTAGATGCAAGATTGGGGTGGAGGTGGACCTTAGCCTTTATAACATACGTACTAGATACCAGGCAGAATGATTATGTTATATGACTTAGCCAACAAATGACACTTAATCTTCCCAGAAACATTTTGATTTAGGTTGTATTATTCCTATTTAATATATGGAGGAAACCAAACCTCAGAGAGATGAAATCCGTGCTTCTCAAACTGGGATCTGAGGAGATGTAGCAGGAATTATGAAAACCACACAATGGATATAGCACATAATTTCTTGGACCATGAATTTCATTGACATCAGCTAAACTCTTTGCTGAACAGACTTGAACAGTTTGAGGGGGAAATGTCTCTGTTACCTGTGCATTGATTATCTTTTTTTTTTTTTTTTTTTGTCTAATTTGGGTCTTCATTGCTGCACCTGGGCTTTCTCTAGTTGCGGCGGGCGGGGGCTACTCTTCGTTGCGGCGCGTGGGCTTCTCACTGTGGTGGCTTCTCTTGTTCGGAGCATGGGCTCTAGGCATGCAGGCTTCAGTAGTTGTGGCTTGCGGGCTTAGTTGCTCCGCGGCATGTGGGATCTTCCCGGACCAGGGCTCGAACCCGTGTCCTCTGCATTGGCAGGCAGATTCTTAACCACTGTGCCACCAGGGAAGTCCCTGCATTATCTTAACTCTGATGTATATTCTAGGCCAGCAAGGGGCAGTAGAGAGTCAAGTCATGGCTGTAAATTCTTCCCGCTCTCCTTCATCCTTGACATGAAGAGGCAAATGGGTATTAAAATGAGGTTTGGGAGTTATTACTATTACCCTGTACGCATGGTCATGTCTCAAAGGAACCTTGAGCCCTTGCTTTACTGCATCTGTGATTGACTTTTATAATGGAGAAGATGGAGTTTCCTTCATTGTAACGTGTCTAGTACCATTTTTATTAGTCATTAGTTCTGTTATGAGGACATTTCTTAAATAAGCTCTTACCTCATTCCAGTTATTATGTCTGAGCGTTTTTTGGTCATTTTGATAAAAAGTCCATTTTTATGTGGTCTCCAGTTTGACCTTCCATAGCAAAGTCTGAGTAAATGCATTCATTATACAGTCCTCTCTCACAGATTTCCCCACGGACAAGCAGTTTTTCATCCTTTTGGAGTCAAGGGCTCCTTTACGAATCTGATGAACAATATAGACTCAGGATAGAACAGGACACACACACACACACACACACACACACACACACACACACACACACA
>NW_020837991.1:15754985-15907664 GCF_003676395.1 Aethalodelphis obliquidens | reverse complement strand
ACACACACACACACACACACACACACACACACACACACACACACACACAGAGGCCTTGCTTTTCAGAGCATTCACAGACCACTGAAGCGCATCCTTGGGTCCTAGCCATGGGGCCCAGATTAAGAACTCCTGCCCAACTCTGAAAGCTTCTCCACGGCAAGGTTTGTGACTTGTCTGAACTGGAGTCTAGCACACTGGCCAGCTAGGAGGGCACTCAGTCAGTGTCAGAGAATAAATGATTTCTACAAGACTGATGGAGTAGGAAATGTGTTTGAGCCCTTGTAGTTATTGAGACATAGGTGTTGTGTTTGTAACAGCGTGTCAGGACATTACAGGTGTGACAGGATACCCCGGGACCTCTGTTGGCTGCCCAGCAGGAGTACTGAATCCAGTACTTTGAATCCAGCGTTAGCACAATTGATGTCCCCTGCTCTATCCCTGAGCTGGTTTCCATAGTAAACCTGTCGCAGACAGGAAAGGCTCTCACTGTGGGTATGGCAGGCTGGATGTTTTTGGAGGGTGAAGCAGGGATAGTAGTTTCCATGTCATGATGTCTGCAATTTACTTCACAGTACTTTAGACCGGTGTGATTTTATGTATGTGCTAACTAGTTTAAATTTCAACTTAAGGGATGATCAGATTCCCTAATTGAAAATCCCCCTTCCAGGGGTGGACAGTCACACTCCAGGACCAGCTTCTACAAGCATTTCAGCCAGCCACCTGAGGTTTTGTGAATGTCCGACATTGCTTTTATTTGTGAAATTAGTGAATTGCTAATTAGCTTGATATATGTTAGAAGTGGTCTTATTGGTGAGGTTCAAGGTACGATGTATTTGATATATATGAATTAGTTTTAGATAGATAGAGAATAGATACATACCTAGATTAGATACAGATAGACAGACAGACAGATAGTAGATAGACAGGCAGATAGATTCACCAGTGAGGCATAAACAGGCATGAAGGCCCATAGCTCTCTCCTTTAGGGATGGCACCTGAATCTCGACTCCTATAAGTCCTTTTGCCCAGGCCTTGTTACAAAGAGTAATAGTTGCTTGCTGCCTCTGGGATGTTTGATGCCTGCTTCTAGAAAACCTTTCATGACAGGGGTGAGACAAGCATTAAAGGACAGCACTCTGGCGCTTCCTTGAACTTGCACAACAGGTTCTAAGGACCATTTTTATGCCTACTGGCTGAGACATGTTTATTTAGTAAACGCTTACATTTGTAGAGGAACGTCTGATCTGAAGTTTAAGGTCAGGCTTCTTCGGTAGATGTCATCGTCTCCCAAAAAGAACCTCAGTGCTTTGTGGCACCAGATCGGCTGAGGACGGTTCACGGCACTTCGGTTCTATGGCGGATTTGCTTTCGAGAGAGATTCCGTGTATTAACTTGTGCTGTGGTAATAACCCAGACAAAACGCAGCGGCTGCACTAAGCAACATTCATTTCTCATTCATGGCTCTTTGGGTCAGCGGTGGCTCTGCCGGGTCCTTGTCAGGCTGGGCTACGCTGGACTCCAGGCAGCCAGATGGGTTGGGTCTGCTTCTCCCATCTTATCCCAGAGCCCAGACTCGAGTAGCAGCCCTGCTTGCCATTCAGGGGCATGCTGTTCTTGTGGGAGAGGCAGGAACACAACAGGGGCAGGAGGAAACTTCTCTGCTTGAAACTGGCACAGGGTGACTTCTGCCCATATGCCTCACTGGTCAAAGCCGGTTCCACGGCAAATCTCAAAGTCAGTGGTGGTAGGAGGTGGTTTTTACTTCTCCCTCAACAGGAGTGGGAGAAAAAGGAGAATTGTGAACAGGTAGTAGTCTGTCGCCCTCCAAGTTAAACGATAAGGTCTACCATGGGGCAACAGTCAGGTGGGGTTGAAAAAATACACATATGTATGAACAGGCCACCCATGATGGCTGTTCTCTTGCTGCTTGACCAGATCCCGCTTCACCTACACCCAACTCATATGACTGACCTTCCCTCTTAATCATAGAGCCTAATCAGTAAGTGCCCAGATACTTGCCCCCAGCCCCAGCTAGTGATTGTTCTAATCTCTAGATCAGAACGACTCCATTATGATAGTTTATTAAAGGTGTGAATTCTCCCTATAATTGGTAACTTCCCTCTCCCCATTGCCACCCCTCACCCCCGCCCCCCGCAGTGAAGACTGCCACCATGTCCTGCCCACCTTCTGCTGCACACGGTGGGGTGTTGCTCCAGGACCTTGCTTCAGATAGGTAAGCCCCCCCATCCATTCATGTCTCTGTTGCTGACTCCGGGCTCTTTTTTGGGTCTCGTGGCTGGGCAGATACAGGGTTTGCAAACCTGCAGCGTGCAGCCCAACAAGCATTACACACAAAAATAACACAAAATGTATGCCATCCACAAATCCATTGTAAAAGTAGTAATCATAGGCCCAGCATCCCATTTCAGCAGCAGCCACGCTCCACACCGCTAAGAGACCAAGGGTTCTACCACTTCCCTCTTCGTAGTCGCCTCCAACCAGATCCTCTTCCCCCACTCAGCAGTGGGAAGAAGAATGGAAAATACACTAGGAGGCCAGACCCAGGTCCTAGCTCCCCAGTGGGATGTGTGACTCTAGGCAAACTACTTAAGTTTTCAGGGCCCTCAGATTTCTCACTTACAGCATGGAGCCTGCAGACTAGCTCATGAAGTCTGTGACCCCAAAAAGACAAGTATGCTCTGCCTTTGGATTCCCTTGGGCCTAGGTTCCCTCCCATTAGGGCATCCAAGAATTGTGAGGCTGTTCCCACCTATCCTAATGCTGGCTAGTATTTTTTTTTTTTTTTTTTTGCGGTACGTGGGCCTCTCACTATTGTGGCCTCTCCCGTTGCGGAGCACAGGCTCCGGACGCGCAGGCTCAGCGGCCATGGCTCACGGGCCCAGCCGCTCCGCGGCATGTGGGATCTTCCCGGACCGGGGCGCGAACCCGTGTCCCCCGCATCGGCAGGCGGACTCTCAACCGCTGCGCCACCAGGGGAGCCCCTACGGCTAGTCTTGATCCTCTCTATTCCTCTCCTCCTCAGACACCAACTATCAATCAATCTCACTTGCATATGTCGTTAAAAAACAAAGTTCAACTCAGTACATTTTAAAGATCTTATTGGCTTTCTTCAACCATTCATGAATTAGGCAGCATCCCATCTAGCAGATAGAAAGGACCTCTGAGGATCTGTACGAAATGGAAGGTCTTAGAGGCAGAAGGGGGAGGGACAGGAAGTTACTAGCAAAGAGTGGGTTGTTCGTCACCTTCCTTTGGGGGACAGCAGGGGTCTATCAGGCAGATTACCTCACTGGTGCTGTCCAGGTAATTCCAGATCGACTGGTTTAAGATTCCATCCTGGGAGAGGCTAAAACTGTAATTAAGTTAGGTATTAAGCCTTGGGTTTCACACAAGTGTCCCCATCTTGGGCCAATTGGCTCTTTTTAACAGTGTATACAGTATATTTGTTTTTATTTACAGTCCAGCACTAGACTTTCTTCTCTTCACCGTTAGATGATTTGAAGTTTAAGGAAATGTTGCATTTTAGTTGGAACGTTTTCTGTGTTTTGCGCTCTCAGGGATGACGTTTATTTGCTATCTTTGCTCAGAGGGTCACAGCGTGATGTAGGTTTCAAAACAGCCCACTTGGGAACTTGAGGGACACTCACTCGTGGCCCTGGACTCTGCTTGTTAAATGGACAGCCCAGTCACCTCTCTGTATGGAGGGGCACAGGGAAGGTGATTCACTGTGTCTCGGCATCCTCACCCACCCAGCCCCAGGTCCCCAGTCCCAGTGCAAGTCAGCCTTCCTCCCAGGCTTGCTCAATTGTTTTGACTGCTATGGTACCTGGATTATTCTTAAATGGAAGCCTGGGCAAATCTGGTTTGGACTGGAAACTACTCAAAGGCTTTAAAGGCAGCTAACAGGAGGGACTAAGTTTAGTTTGGTGTCTCTATTTTCATGGTGTACCGACAAGCCCGAAGAGAAAACAGCGTAGTTATCCTGAGAGCAAACACTTGTGTTCTAAAAAACTTGAAAACTGATACTGATCAGCCCCTGAACAATAGACTCTCCTTCCTTGCAAGTTAAGGCAAAATTCCCGGAGCCCTCATTTCATCTTTCATACCTGGCAGATAAGCATTCCTTATCTCAGGACTCCGGCTCCTGGGCTTTTCAGATGCTCTTGTATGAGTTCACTTCTTTGGCAAAACAGACATGGCTAGAGACTCAAGGATGAACTTGGGGCACAGGGCTGCCCCATTTCCCATTTCAGGGAGAGCTTGCTGTCTGTGTTCTTCCTGTTGGGTCTGAGACATGGGAAAGCTCAAAAGAGTCAGAAAGGTTAGATTCATGTTAAAAACATTGCTGGAGTCTGCTGCCTCCCCCCACCCCCAGTGGGAAAGAGAAGAGTTTGGGTTTGCCATCATGCAAATCCCCTGGAGGGCAGAGCCAGCTGGAGCTTGAGATGGACTTTGTTTCTTTGCTGGGAGGTTAAGGAGCTCCATAGTGGCCTGAGTGATGTCTCTTGAGTGCAACAACGTACACCCTGTCTGCCCATGTCTGTGAGTTTACTCAGCAGAAAACTGTATCTGCATTCCTGCCACAAAGAGATTCCCAACTTTGATCTTCTATTAACCTAATTAATCATTAAACTTATTTCCTCATTGAACTCTTTTCTGTAAGTAACTGGTTTTCAGTTTCTGTCTCTCCTCCCTCCCTTCCATTTTTATTAAGAGGTTTTTGTTTTTGTTTAAAAAACAAGTTGGTGTCACGCCAAGAGGGCATGAGGCAGGCCCAGCCTTGAGAAAAACTGTGCAGTGAGAGCTTTCATTCCGAAGGCCTTGCACCTCCTTTCCTTTCCTTCTTGTTACATTTTGTGTGCCTTCTCACCTACAGGGGTCCAGGGCCTTCACGCTGAATCTCGTTCTCCAAAGCAGCCGTTTCCCCCACTACCCCATTTCTGCAGATCTTTTCTCATATATTGCCTTTCTCCAAAGTCACTACCCAAGGTTCTTCAAATTGATTCTATCTTCTACCCAAGACTCATCAAAATGATTGCAAATCAGCTTAGTTAAGTGAAGGGAAATTGTCTTCATTCATCTGGGAGATGAGAGAATAACAATCTATATCAATACTCAGGTAAGACTGCCCAAAATCCCCTCTTCCCTCAACAGTTCAGTACTGCTTCTAATTTGAGAGGCTGCTGTTGATTTATTGATGACATGTGTGATTAAATAAAATCCCAACATAATGGAAAAAGATACTAGGCTGGAGCTTCATAGAGGGTGCTTTTTAAAAGCAGTGGATCTTCAAATTAGGGATTTTATAGACCTGTAAATTATTCCCCTAAAGTTTGGATACTGTCAAAGGATGGCCTATGTGTTCTGTTTTGCCAAGAAAGCCCATCTTATGAAAACAGTTGCCATTAATTAATTCCACAAATATGTATTGAGCATCTACTATATTGTGTTTCTTTGTAGTTACTGGAGATACAGTGGTAAAGAAAGGAGATAAGCTATACCTTTTAGAGGTTATACCTCTAAATATTGTTGCTGTCTAAAAGGAGAGACAGCAACAATATAGGAATATCTAGGAAGGAAATGAAGCAAGGGACGAAATCAGGTGGGACCAAGAGGGAATTGGTGATTCTTATGGGGAGCTTAAGATCTGCATGATAAAGAAGACAATAAAGATACTAATATAGTAAGGAGCCAGGCCTGCCAAGATCTGGGGGAGGCACAAACCAGGCAAAGAGAACGGCAAGTGCAAAGGCCCTGAAGTAGGAATGAGCTTGGCATGACTGAGAAACATGGAGGTCAGTGGAGGTGGAGTAAAACAAAGAGATTGAAAGGAGGTGAGGTCAGAAATGTAGTGGGGTGGGGGGGTCAGGTTGTATCTGGCCTTGGAGTTCCTGCTAGAGCATTTGATTCTAGTTCTAACTGAAGTGGGAAGCTGAGGACTGGGGGTGATCCCCCAGATGATCTCATTTGCATAATCTGATCATTTAAATGCTGGTGGAGAATTGACAGAAAAGGCACAAGTTGAAAGTCTTGTAATCTAGGAGTAAAAAAAATGATAGCTGAAGAGAGGAAGGCAGGAGGGTTGTCTGCTATTAACATTATTTAATAAAAGAAAGGATATATGAACATCCCAAAAGTCAAGAGAAAAGGACAGTTATTTGCAAGAAAGAACAAGTAACAAACATCCCCTGACATGATACAAACAGAGGTGTAGTATTTCTGCTTTTAAAACGAGAACTATAGCAAAGTTTCACTTCATAATATTGCTTTGCATGTCATTGTGCTTTTGATACACGTTGCTCAGTCTGAGGCTCTATTGCAACAGTTCAATAGGATAGGGAGGGCAAATGTCCATTGTCTTCCCAGTCACAGTGTAGTTTTGTTACTGAACCAAACTTCGGTCTACTTGCCTGTGTATAGTAAAGCCAATCTACTGACACTGGGCTGTGGTGAAGGACAGTGCAGCGTTTATTGCAGGGCACCTAGCAAGGAGTCCAGGCAGCTAGTGTTCAAAAGACCCAAACTCCCAAAAAGGCTTTCAGGGAAAGGTTTTTAAAGATGGGGTGAGGGAGGGAGGTTGTGGGGTGTGTGATGAGCTCGTGGGCATTCTTCTGGTTGGTTGGTGGTGCGATAAGTGGGAGTCAACCTCATCAGCCTTCTGGTTCCAGTAGGTCTGGGGTCTGCGTTCTTGTCGGCCGCATACAGTTAACTTCTTCTACCTGCTGGGGGTTTTAGTGTCTGCAAAATGGCTCAGAGGAAGTGGCTCAGATTATTACCTGTAGCCCTTGAGGAGGAACTGAAGGTCCTTGACTTTGTTTAAAGGCTAAAATATTATTATTTTGTCTTGCTTGATGTTTTCCTTTCTTTCTGCATTTTCTCACTTCTCTGATTAAATTTATTCTTTGGAGCTTGGGGAAGGCCTAGGAGGCTAATATTTTCTACAGCAGAGGCAGGTGGAGGACATGGGGGTGGGGGACTGTCCTGGGAAGGCCCCATAGGGTCCTGCTTGGTTACACTTTCAGTGAAGTTTGTTGACAAAACTGGAAGCTAGGCTCTTCATTCATTCAGTTCAGAATACTCAGGGGAGGGGGAGGGAAGCTGAGGCACAATAGCTGTGGTACCTGGGCCTCCGGGATAAAGCAGGCTGCGATCTGCATGGTGTGCAGAGAAAGCCTGGTGGCCCTGGGGTTGAGGCCCTGCACAGGGAAGTCAACAGGCTCAGAACTGATTGGGGAAAACTCGCCTCTACAAATACCTCCTGGCCTGGCTGCAGGTCAGCTGTGGGAGCCCTAAGACTGAACACATTGGTTAAGTACTTTCATTTTCTTCATCCTCTGCAAGGTGAGACAAAGATGGACTGAAATGACATGGGTCCCCTTTGTTACATTTTACTCAAAAGGGAATTGGGGGCCGGTCGAGGTGAGGCGGCCGAGTACTTGTAGCATCGTAGAGATGTGCCCGGAGGGGCATGTTCTATAGAACAGCATTTCGCAAAGGAGGTGGCAGGAGGGGCCACAGAGACAAAAGTAGTTTGCATCATCCACCGTTAAAGCTAATGTCAACCTCGAGTTATTAGAATTATATCAATAGATGGACTTTCCTGAAAACCAAATACATTTCACATGGACGTGAAATATAGTCGTTTTGAACCAAGAGTCTTGTGTTAGCTGCTAGACGTTCAGATTTTTTAAAACTCAATAAAACATTGGTGGCTAGACTAAATACTTTGAGTAATGCATACAAGAAGTAAGTTACAACACCATGTGGTCGTACGTATCCACCAAAGGCCATTTACTTTACTCTTATAAGGTGCTGGCTAAAGTAAATTTAATTAAATCAATTTCTGTATTTTTTAATACTGTGGAAATACCAATTGTCACTAAATAATCAGAGATGCATGGCATTTTAATTATCCGTTAGTCACTTCCTTTATAAAATGAATGCCTCAATCTTCATGAATGTAGTTTTACGTTATTTGTTTTAGAAGTAATTTTGCAGACCCACGTTATTAGTCACGACCTAGGACTTTCTTAGCTGTCTGAAGCATAATCAACAAATCACACTGCAACCTGGTTCCTGTGGTATGATTTCTTTTCAAAGCTATTCAAAGATCAGTGGTGTGCCACTTTGGGTTTGGAAATCTTTCTCTGTTGGGACATAAGACTTAACTTTGGTCAATTATTTCCATAACTAAAATAATCTTTCTATTCCTCAAAACTCACTGGACATTCTTAGGGAAATGTGGCCAGGTGAGTAAATAAAGATGTATTGCCGCCAAGGGGCTTTGTCTTATATTTTACATTGCTATAAAGTTTTTGTCGTGGGTAACTTCAGTTCTTCTCTTACCTTGCAACTGCCTTAACGTTATGACCTAAAGGGAAATAAGTTTTCTCTATCAGTTACCAAATCCGGCATCCCAAACCAAGTCCCCCCCTTCCCATCTAAGCTCCTTTCTTATCTCCTCCCCACCTCTGGATGACCAGTCGCTGGGAGTCTCATTCTCATGAAGAATTTCTAGGTGGATCTGCCTCATGTATCATCAGAAGGCTGACTGCATACAGTGCCGGTCTGACAAAATTGCAAGTGGAGCTGTTCTTCTTTAGCACTGGAGGTCTGCTAAACACCCAGGGGTTCTGCCTTTCCCCCTATCCATCCATCAAAAATAACTTTCTGGAATGAATCCTAAATAAAATGTGCATAGATTGTTAATTTGAAAGACACAAAACTTCAAAGTATCCCTGATGAAGCTATACAGACTACACTGGTGGCTGATAGGATGGCCCCCCCTCGAAGGGCATCAAGGATTTCACAGTCTCATTCCTTGAGCTGACTCTTAAGAGGTCATGGAAGGCAGGTTTGGAAACCACAAGTAGATTAGACTAGTGCGGTTGATTCAAGAGAAGAGTGCAGGAAGAGAGAAACTTGGAGAGGTTGGTAAGAGCGAGTCCTTCCTTGCCATGCTAAGGAGTTTAATAAAACAATACGACTCAGGTAATGCACTGAAGCTAAGGTATCTCCTAAAACCAGGCATTGTATTCTGAACTTAGTTAATTTAGAAATTAGCCAATGTATTTACATACCTATCCAAATAGTAGGGTAAATGTGCCTTGAACGAGGGATATGATCTTTCTGTGCCTTGCACAATGCCTGACACATACCAGGAATTCAATAGGTCTTCTGGAATTGAACTATCCCTTACTTCTGGTACCAAAAGCATGGATGTCATTATATGTTCAGCTTTTTGCTGGCATCATTCAGTGCTTACGTTGCAGAATATATCTTGTAGTATATTAAGTTGTGTAGTATATAGAGTCATGATTTTTCCTCATGGGTTATAGATTTTATTCAATTGTTGTGGTAACCAGCAAGATTAAACCATAAAGTACATACTTGTTTAAACACTCTTGCCATTCAAAACTGTTTTGTGATTTTTTGAAAAATAAAGAGCATTTAGAGATAAACTCTACCTTGGCTTCTGATTTTATTATTAATGCTTTATTACCATATACTTATTTTTAATCATGTTAGAGCTTATAGTGGTAAAAAGTCAGCATTTTATGTATGTCACGGCTTTAATGAAAGCAAGTAAAAAATAAATGGATATCATTTAATCACGGTGACAAATAACCATCAACTTCGTGGCTTAAAACCACAGAAAATGTTCTCTCACTCCTCTGGAAGCCTGACATTCAAAATCAAGTCGAGCTGTGCTCCCTCTGAAGGCTGTAAGGGAGAGCCTGCCTTGTCTATTCCAGCTTCTGGTGGCTCCAGTCACTGCTTGGCTTGTGGCTTCCTTACTCCAATCTCTGCTTCCATCTTCACGTGGTCATCTTCCTTCTTTTTTTCTCTGTCTGTCCTCTTAGTGCCTCTTCTAAAGACACTTGCACTTGGATGTAAGGCCCACTAGATGATACATAATGATCTCAGCTGGAAATCCTTAGCTTAACTACATCTTCAAAGACCTTTTTCCCAATAAGATCACATTCCAGGGTTTAGGGTATGGGTATATCTTTTAGGGAGACCACGATTCAACCTACTATACTCTTGACTGATACCATCAAACTTCAGGTGTTTCTCCCCTGACAACTAGAAACTGGATTTTGAGAGATTGAACATTGCAATCTTCATTAATATCAAACTATTTTATGTGTGAATCTGTGAAAGAAAAGGATGAATAAGGTCAAGGTGGAAAACATGTGTGTGGGGGCTTCCCTGGTGGCACAGTGGTTGGGAGTCCGCCTGCCGATGCAGGGGACACGGGTTTGTGCCCCGGTCCGGGAGAATCCCACAAGCCGCGGAGCGGCTGGGCCCGTGAGCCATGGCCGCTGAGCCTGCGCGTCCGGAGCCTGTGCTCCGCAACGGGAGAGGCCACAACAGTGAGAGACCCACATACCGCAAAACAAAACAAAACAAAACAAAACAAAACATGTGTGTGGAGGGTAAGGGGTAGAGGGCAGATAAGATACTTAGAACTCAAATTAATTTAAAAATATTTAAGAATACTGGGTAGGGAAGATTGAGATTAAAAATGGAAAAACTTTTATTTGCCAAAAATATGTTTTTGCAGACATATAGTATTACAGACCTGCTTTATATATTTATGTAGCAATTTAATAGGAGCCAAAAATGTGGTCAATATCAATGGAACTTTTCTGTTTTAACTTGGCACTGCTTTACATGTAAACTGACCGGTTTTCACAGTTACTTAAGCATATTTAAATTGGGAGAACTACTGGGACCCCTAAATCTCCCCTTTTTTCCATTAATTTTGATACACAAAAGTCTATCTGTACTGTGCTATGTGGTCAGAAATGGAACCCACACCAGTTATTTGGAAATGTGATGAATGAATCAAATTAGTCCTCCTGCATATATTTCTAAATATTATTGAAGGTTTCACACTGTCTCTTCTAATAATCTGCAAAAAGTGTTCTTATTGAAGGGGATTTCTCCTCAGTGGAAACATTAGGGAGAAAAATTAAAACCTCATATAAAATGCTGGAAAAAAAAATCTGAAGTGGGCTTCTCCAAATTTCAATTCTTGCCTGTCAATAGGGACAGAATCTTAAGAAAGCTCTTCTCTCTGTGCTGCTACTGCCCCTCCCCTACCAGCTCTGTAAAGATAGCTGGCCTTTTAAATCTTCAGGTCAATGCATCATTCTTCATCTGTGACGCATTCTGGCTGCAGAGACCTCCCTAACCTGATTCCCTCTTTCTCCCCTACAGACACTTCCCCTTGAGCTGCCCCAACTCCTTTATAGCCCCTTACTTTTTCTCCTCCTCTACGTGGCACTTGTGCAACTTTTGTTGCAAAACTGTGAGTATAAGGAGGAGAAACTTACTGAGGCTTAAATAAAGAGTGAAGGTGTTTTACTGCAAGATTCCAGGGCTCCCTCTGAAAGGAAGCACACCTGGCCGGAACTGAACCTGGGATCCAGGAAGCCCTCAGCGGGCTGAGAAGCGGTCTCTTTGGTGATACTGCTCTGGTTTTCTGTGTGTTTCTTTATCTCTACTTGGCTCTTTTCTCAAATTTTTCTTTTTCTTCTCTCTTACACTTTGAAAAGTGGCCTCTGCAGGGGAATCTTGGTTTATGTGACTTTTGACACCATTGTCTGTGGCGCCAATTCCCAGCCCAATTCCATGTAATAAACTTTCACCCACCTTCTCATGCTCTTTGCTTCCTGATGCTTTTGATTGACTGACTTGGAGTCACTTGTTCAAAACTTGTCCAGTCACATCCACCCAATGGGCCCCAGCCCTCTCTCCATTCTGCTTTCCACATACCTCCATCCATTGGGTTTTGCTCCCAATCACCCCATACACTTTTCTCCAAGGACATCAGTATTGATGTATCAGACACTTTTGCCCCCCTGAAAATTTATCATTGCTATTTTTCCTACCCTCCAACTAGAAAACACATTTGTTTAAAATGGACATGTTTTCTTTTACTCCTTTTGCTCATTACATTGAAAAAATATAGTTCAGAGTGATTCCGTTGACTGACCTTATTGGGCTGATAGCTATTTTGTATGGGGAAAATTTGGATAATTCAATAAAAAACTTTCCTTTGGATGTATTAAAATGTACAAAGTCGAGGTCTTTATCGCATATCAGCATGCCCAGTTTCTACCAATTATTACCTTATTTCTGTTGCTTCCCATCTTGAGAGTTTCTCCTTGGTGAGTTTGTTTCTCATCAAGAAGTATCTGTGATGTGAGTGAAGAAGGCTAGGGTTGCCAAGTCCCTGGGGGTCAGATCTCTGCTCTCACGTAGGAACCAGAGGTAGAACATTTGCCAGGAAGAAATGCATACTGTAGCATTTCCATCTCTTGGGTGAATAACAACAGGTACTGGCAGAATCACCACCCACCCAGGAGCCCTTCCTGAGTAAAATTTTTCTTCATGAGCTGACGCTGAGAAGGAGGCTGGCCCTGATATAGGACTTATCAGAAGATTCTCTGCAAATCAACTCCTCACATAGCTGATGCTAGAAATCACACAGAACTCACTTCCTTTGGCTTAGCTCTCCTTGCCTAAGAATCTCCTGAGAGCGTTACATGTAATCACCAGCAGCAAGGACGAGGGTGGCCCACGCATTGCCTTCATGAAAATTAGAAAAAGCATCCCTTCTCGTGCAGATTAGAAAATTGTTCTAACATGCAGATTTATACTAGAACAAGGCCTTGTAAACATTTGCTTGAGAACTGTCATAATAACTATAAAAATGTACAGGGGTTATGTTGAGCCGCTCTTGTCTACGACCTGCCCGATACTACCCAGCAACTCAGAGTACTTTATTGCTTAATCCCCAACAATACATGTGTGTTTTTTCTGCAAGCAAATTTTGAGAATAAGGATAGAAGAGGCCACAAAAATACCCTCAGTAGACAGCGAACATCAAGGTTAGTGAGAAAGAGCAGACTGGGAAACAAATGTACCCTTCATAGTTGCACTAAATTCCCATTGAATTACATAGAGAAGGCAGTTAACAAAAAGGCTCTCTTTGGAAATATTTTCAGATATCATTGAATGCACCATTCTTCCATTCCAAGAGCTTGCAGTCAAGTGATCAGATGGACTCAAATATGAAAAACCAAGAAGGATCATTTGAGTTTGCTTTCTATAGTGTTGGGTAAATAGCCATCAATAAAAACCTTTTTTTATTACAAGGAGAAAGGGTGTTTAGAGTCTTAGAGGTAAGCCAAGATATTCAAGAGATTTTTCGGAATTATTTTTAAGAGGTTTCTTTTTTTGGATCAAGGGAAGAAGGAGAGAAGTTTGATTTTGTTGTGTTACATTTGTTTTATTAGAAGAGTTGGGCTGACTTGACGTGGCTTATTCTAGCTGAGTGTAAATAGTTATTAGTGACCTGTAATGTGCAAGATTCTTTCATTACTTCTTTATAGACGTTGCCTTCCCTACCTAGGCTTCACACCATTCTTGTATGATAGGGATGTTATCCCTATGTCACATAGTAGGGAAGCTCAGAGCAATGGCAGAGCTGAATTTCAATCTAAGTCCATTGAACTCGTGCCTTTCGCATTATAATTGCTGCTCCGTAGACTCAGCTGAATACTAATAATGGTAAAGATATTATTATATGTAATGGATTGAAATGTATCGCCCAACAATTCATATTATTTAAAAGAATTTCTATTTATTTCTATTATTAATTGAAGTTCTAACTCCCAGTACTTCAGAATGTGACCTTGTGTGGAGACAAGATCTTTACACAGGTAATCAATTTAAAATGAGGTCATCGGGATGGACCCTGATCCAGTATGAGTGGTGTCCTCATGAAAAGGAGAAATTTGCACAGACACACACAAGGAGGATACCATGTGAAAATCAAGGCAGAGATGGGGTGATGTCAGCAAACCACCAGAAACTAGGACCAAGGCCTGGAACACATTCTCCCTCACAGCCCTCAGAAGGAACCAATGCTGCCAACACCTTTGATCTCAGACTTCTAGACTCCAGAACTGGAAGAAAAGAAATGTCTGTCATTTCAGCCACTAGTTTGCGATACTTTACTACTGACACCCTAGCAAACTAATACACTGTATGTCTTAACTCAGGTTGCCAGAAGCCAAGGGTAATACCCTGAATCTCATTTTGGTTGCCTTCCTATGGTGTGAGAAGCTTGTAGGAACGGACCACTGTGGGTTCTGAGAGAGGAAAGGAGTCAGCTTGGCTGGGAGAGCTGAGGTGGCATAAAGGAGCCCCTGCAAATTGAAAGAGCCCTGGCAAACACGTCGTTCATTTAGCTGGAGTTTTGCCTTATGCTTCCCAATGTTGTTTCTGCCTTTTATGGGAATGGGCAAAATTCATTAAACTTCGTGAACCTTGATTAAATTCCAAGCAGAATGTTTATGACACCCCCCAGCTTGCCAACGCTGCTGGCCATAGTCCTTGGATTTTACATGTCTTGGCGTTTCAATGATTCCTCCGTGATATTCTCATGGGCAATGGATAGGGAAGTTGAAAGAACATGTGTGAGAGAGGGGGAGATAGAGAGACGTGTAAAAATGGGGTGCTGGGGGACATTTATCTCTGTTATGTATGCAACAGTCTGGGTCTTGAGGAAAATAGAAGGTGTTTGGAGTAAAATAGTATAATTTTCCATTTATATACACAGCTTAAATAATTCTTAGAAGTGCAGTCTCTCTCCTGCTTGTGAACCACAAGGCCAAGTGCTAACTAATACCAACGTGAAAGTTTTACTTGGTCTTATCTGTTCTGACCCAAACAAACCTTGGGTATATTGTTTTCAAGGAAATCTTCAGCCCCAGCCATTACGTATGAACAAAAGAGCCTTCCTCGTTAATGTTGAAGAGTGTCTCTGTGAACAGAAGTCTTTGGAGGATGTTGAGTTAGTTACATAATCCTTCCAGCTCACCCATCTCTCACAGGTGGACAGCACCATGGGAATAGAAACTGGCAAGTGAGGCAGGGATGCCCCTCACACACCCCAGCCTGGGTTCCCTCATCAACCCTTTAGAAAGCTTTAATGTGAACTATCTGTTTCTTAAGTAAGAAATGCTTTTCCTATCTGGGCTAATGTGTTACATAAAGTATGAAACTGGTTTCTCATAGATGATGAGGACAATAATAGCAATAGTAGCTGACATGTAGTGAGTATTTTCTATTGGTAGACGTATTGCTAAGTATTTTATTTATCTCATTTAATAATTCAAGGGGAATAGAAAGAATAATCACTTGTGCTATTTCAAGACCAGGTAAATAAATTTGCCTTTTGATTTTTCTGTCCACTGAAATCAGCCAGAGCCTGGGTTAGGCATTTTCACACATGATTGAAAGCTTTGATCCCATCTCCCTGGGTCTATCTTTGAGGCCAAGGAGTCATAGTTTCTTTGGTCTGCTTCCTCCTCATGCCTCCCTGGTGACTCCTTTGATGAACTGAGTTGCGTTTCCCCTTATATGATCTAATCGTGTAATATGTTTTTTGAGGGTCCTCCGCCAAAATGGCACCTGGGATTTCTGTGAAGAAGCATCACTACTTACTCACTGGATTCATCTGCAAGTTCAGGATAATCGTTTCCAAAGCCCATACTGGAGGGTTCTAATGCCTCTTGTTCCTTTTGCTTTACAAAAGCTTTTTGGAATGAACACTGTAGTAATTCTAACTTTAGTCTTTAAATCATTACAGTGTGTATATGTTCTTGCTGGTTTCCAAGTCTTTTGGCCTGCAGCTCCCTCAGCCTACGGCCTCCACTCCACACCCACCTCTTTCATCTGACTGTTGCATATCCATTTTTAGCTCTTGTCTTGGATGGCCCATCTCCTCAGAGAGTTTTCCTGGACCCCAATGTCTGAGTTTGGGGCCCTTGCTAGATGTTTCCATGCATTTGGCCTACCATAGCCCTAGGTCACCATTTTGTAATTGTGCATTTACTGTCTGAACATCTGTGACAAACAAAGGCAAGGACTAGGTTTAGTTCACTGGTGTTTAAGACAGTATCTGACTTCTAAAAGTCAAGCCAGAATATCTTTGAAAGAGTGAATGAAGAGTGCATGTCTCTTTCCTCACTTTTACCAAATTGTGTGATTGCTTATGTGAATCACCCATTATACAGAAAGCATCTCAGAAGAGATGGTAGCGCTCTTTCTAACGCGTCTTTGTGGGCTGAGTCCTTTGTTTTGCCTCATAGGTAGGAAGATGACTTAGAAAAGATCCCCATGGTGGCAAAGGCGAGTGAAGTTATTTATCAATTTCTATTTGTTTTGGAGGCTGGGTTACCCAGAATTCCTGAAACAAGTGTTAGACCTGATATTTTTCTAAATATCAAAACCTGCTGGCTCTATATCGGCCTGTAACGCTGCACTAACTCAGCGTGAAAGATGAATATAATTTATGTGTGGTTATAAACAGCAGCCATTCCCTGGATATTCCAGATCCATTTTATAGAGTTGAAACATGCTTGGGTTTTGTTTATAATTAAAACTGCAAGAATTTTTTATTAACTGTTGCTCATAGTTCAGTGGTTCTCTGAATATTTCTAGGGCCTCTGGTGATGACTGCTAGGCAGGTGCAGAGGAACGTGAAATAATGTGCATATATGAGCACGTTTCTTGATAACTGAAAGCTTTCATGTGCTCAACTAAAGTTCAAACAACTTGGAACGAAGAGGCGGAACCAACAAGTTTTCCAAACGCTGCTGGATGTAGGATTTTGACAAGGTCAAACTGAGTTTATTATTCAACGGTTCAGTGGTTTCCGCTCGAATCTCTAATAAAATAAGCATCATGTATAATTCCTCCTTTGGAAAGTCTGTTCCACTGCTGCACATTGTTGGTGTAACATCCAAAAGTCTAGTTTCCAAAAAGAGTTGGTTGATTTGAATGTGGGACAGGCAGGCCAGTCAGTAGCTCTTGACTGAGCAGACTGGCCTCCTTATTTGTCTGATTCTATAACTGGGTTTCTGTAATGAGATTGTTCGAGGCTGCTTCCTGCTGAGAACTTTTTCTGAAAAACGATCAAATTATGGAAAGCTACAAGGTCAGTTTTAGGCTCTGTTGCTTTCTAAGAATGTCATTTTACATCAGTCTTAATAATATACATGATCCCCCTATATTCTTGGAGCTAGATTCTCCCAATGTTGAATTACATTGTCTTATACATGTACTGAGTGTAATGGACCTTTGGGGTACACGTTAAGACTTTGGGAGAAAAAAACCTATTTCTGGACTTTGCTAGATGAACATAAAAGCTAAAATAAATGTATTAGATTTTATATTTCTTAAGGGGAGGCAGCATTCATTCATTCCATAAGTAGCTACAGAGTACTTGAGATGATCCAGCCATTGTGCTAGATTTTGAAAATGTAAAGAAAAAAAAACAACAACAAAAATCAGCACAGTCATGACAACAGAGTCATAGTCACTGTCTTTAGGAAGTTCACCGATCTAATGGGGAAGATAGAAACAAGGACAGCTAATTACAGTCTTTTTTTAACTGGTATAATACTTGAGATATGCACTTAGTACATTGACAAATCAATTAATTACAGAGTGGGTGTATGGAGGGAGGGAGTTTTGCAGACAGAGATGCCTGAGCAAAGCCATGGTGGTAGGAGTGAGGAAGACCCTAGCCAGCAAAGGAAATCTGCAAACCATTTTATGCTGTGGCCTCATCGTGGATTAGTAATACATTCTAGGTTAGACTGGAGAATTTGTTAGTGTCAGATCTTGGAGGGCATTGCATGCCTGGTTAAGGACCTTAAATTTTACTTCTGAGCAAAGAAAGGGCAGGGGCATGAGTCACATTTCCCTTCAGGTGGTTTACCCTGGTGATTCTGCTGAAGATGGGATGGTAGCTAGCAAAATAAAGTTAGGGACATCCATCAGCAGCCTTAGTGAGAAATGATGAGGGCCTGATTCGGGGCACTGGGCAC
This sequence comes from Aethalodelphis obliquidens, assembly GCF_003676395.1. NCBI lineage: Eukaryota > Metazoa > Chordata > Mammalia > Artiodactyla > Delphinidae > Aethalodelphis > Aethalodelphis obliquidens. The sequence goes on along the minus strand of NW_020837991.1, from coordinate 15,889,728 downwards.
TGGCTGTGTGGAGGTTTTGGAGACAATGACAACGGATTTAGAGGATGAGGGGCTGGGAGTGCAGGAGAGAGGGATGAGAAGCAAGACTCCCAGGTTGCAGTTGGGTGGCCAGATGGATGATGGGGCTGCCAACTAAGAGGATGCCGAAGAAGTAGGTCCAGTGGGAGGCCAAAACATTTTTTTCTGACACGTTGAATTTGGCTTGTCCATGGGATCCGCCAAAGCAGATGTCCACTATGTAGTGAGATATACGGGTCTGAATATCAGGGTGGATATCTGGACTGAATATTTGGACTTGGGGGCTCTCAGGAAGTAGACAGTAATTGGTACTCTGACGGGGACAGAGAGCTCTCTGGAGGGAGGTGGGAGAGTACAGGTGAGAAGAACAGGGAGGCTGAGGACAGAAATACTCAGAGCATCAACATACAGGAAGGATATTCTCTATATATCTAGGCAGGCTCAGGGCCCAGCACAGGTGCGTATAAAAATTTAATAAATAAAATGCCTAGATTATCCATAAATAAATTCTGAATGAGTGAATGAAAGTTGAGGTACAATTAGGTAAAGAAGCTTTAAAGTAGTGGTTCTCTCCCCTAGGTATACAATAGAATCACTGAAGAGCCTTTCAAAATGATCAGTAAGGAAGCCCCGCTCCCCAGAGGTGACTTCATTGCTCTGGGCTGGGGCTGGGACAGAGGCACAGGCTCCTTGTGTAGATTTCTAAGTCTCCAGGTAATTCCAATGAGAAGCCAAGGGGAAGAACTACTGCTCTAGAGGAAACAAGAATCAGCTGGGGGGCCGGGGGTAAGGAGGCAGTAAAGCCTGGATGGGGGGATGAGGAACAAGCCAAGAAAGAAACAAGAAATGTAGTTTTAGGAAACAGGGAAAATTAAGGTTAGAAAGAGAATATTCCAGAAGAAACTAGGCAAAGATCTTTTCCTAAGAAAGAATTGGCTGAAAGAATTGGGTTAAAAAGGAGAACGAGTCTGGAAATAGGTGCATGTCCCTCCAGGCATCGGGCATGTGTGTGTAATTCTACATTCTCTCCGGTAGGCACATAATAGGTACATTAAACCAGAAAATCAAGGAGTTAGTCATCACTGACTGGTACCCAGAACATTCCCAGGGGCTAAAATAGTCTGCACTTGTAAAATAGTTGCCTCTGGAAGCAGTCTTCTCCCTCCTGGGGCCTGAAGAGTTCCAAGCACGGACTTGTCCTGTGAGGTATAGGTATGTGGACCCAGGTATTGATACCAGTGGGCCTGGTTGCCAGGAATTGCCCAGTTTTACTGATAGACAAATAACACCATGGGAATGTTACCTCCCATTCTTAGTCGTGGGTGTTAAGTTGGGGTAAAGTGGAAGGCAGCTTCGGTGCTGAGGATATGATCGAGATGCTTCAGGTATTCTCCAGATAGCGGAACTGGTCTAATCAAGCTATGACTTAGGTGGCCTGGAAGCCATACTGTTGGCTCAAAGCCTTCCGAAGGTTAAGTTCAGTTCAAGATTCTATTGTTGGAAGAACAAACCACTAGATGTTCATTCTAAAGAAGCAAAGTCATTTTGTATGGAAAGAATGTAGTTTGTTGCTCAACACTGGAGTTCTCTGGCAAATGAGAACAGAGAGAGAGAGGGGAAGAATGAGTAAGGGCAGGAGGGCGAGGGTGCTGGGGAAGGGAGAGAGCCTGCACCCACGAGGATGTCTGAGCCAGCATGGGGCCATACATTCTAACTGCTGTAACTCGCTTGAAAACACCGTGGTCCAGTTGGTGTATCTCAGAAACATGTGGATCGTTCAGTATAATTAATTATCAGCTTTGGATGTTAGAAACTGCTTCCGGACTATGCTACAGAGCAGGAGAACCTTGTGTTCCCTGTTGCCTTCCGTGATGAGTCTCTAATAAACACAAGCGTGTTAGGAACTGCCCACCGGTAGGTTCTGTTGCTGACAGAGCTCAGGTTATTCATTGTCCCATACCTGGGACTGACTTGGGTGCCTATGTACGTGGCATCTCTGCCTCAATTTATGAGGCTGACACCTGGGTGGCAGAATCAGTCTGAGATGACGAGAAATAAGACGTCATGATAGTCACATCTGAACCCAACTTATGGCTTGGCTTGGACATTCAGATGCACATGGCTCCCAAGAACAGGACATTTTGCAGAAATATGCTGGTGAGCTTTATGGGTGACTGATACAGCTGAGGAGCTACTTTCCCTTAGAAATCCTAGAACGCACCCCTCTCACATGTACCTGGAAGCTGCAAACGATTATTGTACAAGTTGCTTCATAAGCAGTGGCATAAACTTCAACACAAAGCCTTCGTTTTTCCTTTCTTCCTCCCTCCCGCCTTTCTTCCCTTTTTCCCTCCTTCCCTTCCTTCCTTTCTTCTCTTTCATCCTCCTTCCCTCCCTCTCTCCCTCCCTCCCTCCTTTCCTTCTATCCTTCCTTTCCTGTTTACTGGGTGTCTACCATATGTTAGCTTTGTGTTAGGCACTGAGGATAAAATGGTGAGCTATCAAGGACGCAGGCTCGTTGCCATGGAGTTTGCAGACTAGTGAGAACAGGGTGTTGACTGAGGAGACAGACATTAATCAAATAATGTCCTAATGAATGTATAATTATTAAGTCATGCAAGTCCTCCTAAGGAAACGCATACTTACCCACGAGAGTGTATTACAGAGCGTTGACCCACACTGGTGAATCTGAAGAGGCTTCTTGGAGGAAGTGGGTTTGAAGCTGAGATGTGATGCGTGGAAAAGGATCCACGAAGAGGAGGTAGCATGTGTAAAGGCCCTGTGGTAAAAGGAATCATGAGGAGCCAGGGAACTGAGAGAGAAGCAGTGTGCTGGCAGAGAGTTAGGGGAGAATTAAGGGGTGAGGCAGGAGAGATGGGGATGGGGTCAGATCATGTAAGGACTTGAGGGTTGTGTTAATACTTATGAGAAAGTATTGAATGGTTTTAAGTGGAGGTGAGTGACGTAGAATTTTTATTTGAAAAAAAATTACTCTGACCGCTGTGTGGTGGACACATGTGGGAGAGGAACAAAATAAATGTGAGAAGACTGGTGAATAAGTTATTGTAGAAGTCTAGGTGAGAGAGGACTGCGTGTATGACTGTGGTAGTAATGGGGACGATATAGAGATGTGGGTAATTCCCAAGACACCTAGGGATGCAATGTACGGTGATGTTGATTTGATTTGAGATTGAGGAAGAGGGAGGGATACCCCCTAGTCTTCAGTCCTGCAAAACGAAAAGAGGAAGACCAGGGTTGCTGTTGCTTTGGCATAAAAAATTGGGTGTACCGTGCAAACCGTGAGTTAGTTTTGAATGTCTTTAGTTTGAGTATTCTGGGGGAGACCTAAGAACATATGTTCAGCCTCAAAGCTGACCTGTGAAGTTCCTTCCCGATACCCTCACATACAAGGCTCCTAGAAGTAGCTGTGCATCACCCCGTGGAGGAACTTTCCCTTTTGTTGCTTACCTTTACTCCACCTGATGGCTGACTACACGGCCTTACCAAGAAGCATCGTCCACTATGACGTGAGTTTCATTTACCCCTAGAACTAGGGGATGATGTGGTTCTCTGTCTCCAAACCCATGTGCATATCCATACCCAGTTTATCCTACCAGCGGCTGCTGTGGTTTTAGGAGCCATTTGGGACAGCAGGAGAAATCCTGCGTAGATAGAATCGATTCTCAGTTGGGCTCAGCCATAACTAGCTATGTGACTTGGCCATTGAAATTTCTCTAGATCAATATTTCCCCCTTTGTGAGAGAAGCAGTTGAGCTAGATAGTCTGTAAGAGTCCTTTGGGCTCTGAAATCTCATTGATTCTAATTTCTAATCTCAATCTGTACTAACTGAGTTGCTTGGGGAATGGAGATAAATATGTTTCTAGACATAGGGAGTAATCTTTGGCCATTTCAGAATCTCTCATGTTTGGTTTACCCAGTGGAGCCTTAAATTACTCATCTTTCATTTATCATCCCTTAATCAGGTTACTTATCATTTCTAGCAACCTTTAAATAGGGATAGAGAAACATTTATCTTAAATGCTAACTTTGATTCATGGGCCATGGTTACCAGCAGTTCTCTTTTGAAGGTTTGGGTGCAGCCTCTTGGCTGGAAGGAGAAAACGCCATAATTGATTGGAGATGTCTGTCATTGGTATGGGATGGGAAGTTGCTGCATCTTAAATGTTATGCCTTGCCATCCCAGTTCTGAGATCTGGAGCCCGTGTAAATTTGCCCTGCCGATGCTTGAGCACTATCTGGTGGATAAAAGAAGTAATTGCAGGATTATGCTTTCCCAAACTTGTTCTGGAGCTGAAATGTTCCACTATCCTCTCTTGTTCTGTTGTGTTGAGTTCTAACGTCATTTCCAACAGTTTGGTGCGATAACGGGGGGTGGTGACTATATGTCTAGTTCACTTTGTTTACTGGTTAGCACAGTTTAGCACTTCCTGAAGAAAATAGAAAATGTTTACTTTTCTGTTTCCAAAAGGAAAATCTAAGGAAATAATTCTTTCTTTCTTTGTAGGTTGAAAATCACGTAGGATCTCAGGGTTAGTCTTCCAAATTAGTGCCTCTCAACTTTCATATGCATACGTATCAGTTAAAATCTAGATTGCTAGAGTCTAATCCCAGAGATTCTGATTCAGTAGGTCTGGGTGGGGCCTTTGATTCTGGCGAGCTGCTTGTCTGGGACCACACACAGAGGAGCAAGTGTTTCAACAGCACTAATAATTGTATATAAACAAAGATGCAGGCAGGTAACTTAGAAGAGCTGAATGGTTGGTAGTGAGGCCATCCCCTAAAACCTCTTAGTTTTGACAAATAACATTGCTCCCTAAATTCTTGATATGAATAAATTTTTATATGATTTGTTTCTTTTTCCTAAGAGTAAAACAAAGGAAAAAAAATACTAGTCAATTGAGGTCTTTGATTATTGTATTCCAGACAAAGTTTGATCAAGGGCCTAGAAAACTCAATAGTACCACAAAATGTGGTTACTTACTTGTAACTTTCTTTTTTAAATTGTAACTGTTTCATTTAACTACAAAAGTGACACTTGCTCACTGTAAGAAGTTCAGAGAGTGCAGAAAGGCATAAAATAGAAAGTGAAGACATATACTCTCCCAAACCCTACCCCTCAGATTGAAGAGTTTGGTGTGAACTTTTAGACGTTTTCCTGTGCTTGTGTAAATCTTGTCTGTCTGTGTATTCACGTAACTATACAAATAAATAATTTAGAGGGAAAAACAAATCAGGGTCTTTTTTCCTTTCTAAAAGGGGGATTCCTTTTTAGGTCCCACAGGATGAGATTCAAAGGGGCCAAGGGTAGATTTTTCTCTCTCCTTCTCTCTCTCATGTTCTGCACTTTGCTTTTTTGACACTTAAAATGTAACATTTTAAACATCTTTCCAAATAACTGCACATGCTTATTTGCTTCCCAGTGTTTTCCTTGTGTTAGGCTGGTTCTCTTCATCTGACTCTAAATCCCAATTTTTATCCTTTTATATCTCACACAATACCTTACATGAGATCCCTGGTAAATACATGACTGATGCATTTTACTGCACTTTGAAGTGTTCTGACATCACAGTGGATCACCCTCTCACATCTGGGATGTAATATTAATCAAGCTTATTCATTGGTTCCAAAAGAATTTCTTGAGCCCCTACTATGTGCCAGATGTTAAGTATCTAACTGTGCCAGACACTGGGGGTACATACGTGAATAAATGAGAAGGTGACGGCTCCTGCGCACATCAAGCTAACCAGTCAAGGAAGGATAAAGAGCCTAGGGTGTTTTGCTGTAGTTTTATTCTAGAACAATGAGACTTGGTATTTTGTGGGGTTTTAACAAGAACAAGAAAATGCTGGTAACTTTCCTCCTTTCATTTGACATGAAAGGATGAGACCATCACTAGTGCTGGGATTTCTTCCCCAGCTTTGGCCAGAATCCAGTTTGGTGAAATACATCTGGAGGTCAGATGCCGGGTGGGGTAGTCCAGAAAATAATTCTCTCTCTGCGAATGCGTCGAAGGACATGCAAGGGCGAGGCTAAGAAGATGTTATTTTGTCCCGAGAGAGATACGCACATTGGGATTTACAGGAAAAGCGGTGAGCTTTATTAATTTATTGGTTAGGGCACTGAAGTGTGAAATAATGCTTTTTGACCAATGCAAAGGTGGAATATGAATTCATGCTACCAAGTCAACTAATATTGTATGTAAACCCTAGTTTGCATTAGGCACCATTGGCGTGTTGTATAAATAAAGTCCTTTCATTGTACAAAGACTACTGTTATTGACGAGGCAGCTCTTAATAGCATGGTTATGTTATCTGGATATTGAGAGCACCAGGATTTGTTCTTCTGTGGCATAAGTTACTTTATTATTAGGATTTCTTAGAAAGCTCGTTGACTGAAATAATTAAAAACAAATTGCTCATGTCCGCGTTGGTAGGATAAGCTCCTTAGCAAATCACCACTTCACAATCATTCCAGGTTGGGCTTCTGGAAAAAGACCCTTACACGCTTTTATCAGGAAGCGTGAAGACTGTATATAGGTTTTAAATTTAATACTTGATAATCTTCTGCCAACAGTTGAGCAGCACTTAATGAGCTTAGGCTCTCTGCAATTAAGATGCTCTGAATCGGGGTGAGAGGGAATGGAGGGAGGCTTCATTCATTTCAATTAATTTCCTAGGTGGCACACGCTGCTTTCCCTCTGATACCCTTTCTGGCTGTGGGCTGCTCGCTATGCTGGGACAAGGAAGCCTAGGAAGGAAGGTCGGACAGGTTAATTATACCTGCCGCTCACCTGTCGCTTAACAGTTGCACCCCCTGCGCCTGTGATTGCAGGAAAGTCAGTCCTTTCTCTCTGACTACTGTTAGTTGGATGCAAAAAAAAAATGGCAGAATTGGATGCAAAAAAAAAAAAAAAAAGGCAGATCGGAGTTAAGAGGTTGGATTCAGATTCTCCAAACTGGTTAGTCTGTGAAAATTTGAGAGTTTATGTAAGAACTCAGATTATTTTGTGTCTGTAATTTATCTAACAAGTAGGAAAAAACCAAACAAACAAAAAGACCTCTCTGAGAGTATCATTTTAATGTTAGCACTAGATGTTTTTTTCAATCCACTGACATACCTTATCTCCATGGTTAAGTTCAGATTTTTCCAAACTTTAGTCATTTGGGTATAATCTTCAGGATTTTCCATATCCTAGGGAGACCTGTGCTATCATTTACTTATAATTTTTCGTTGTGTCCACTCTTTTTTTTTAACTTAGCATAACCATAAGAATATTAATGGGATCATGAGGTTAGCTTTATTATAAAATTATTATACATGTTTAGCTTTATTTTTTAGTTTCTTTTAATATATACTCAAGTAAACACATGGCTCTGAAGATATAAGTGTATTTCTCTGTGAGCTGCCTATAATCATTCTCCAAAACCCCAGCGGGGCACGTAACACACCTTGGGAAACCTTACTTCTGTCCCAGCTTGTCCTCCGTGATTGCTGATGCTGACGGAACTTGTGAACGCAGCCCCACGCACCTGCTAGCTGCCCAGGTCAGAGATTTGGCTTGATTCCTGACATCAAGGCCAGCTGGGGGCTTGCACCTGGGCTGGCTCCATCACAAGTCCAGCCTGGCCCTCACCTCCCTCTTCCTGGTACCCTGCCTTCAGGCTTTTTGTAGGTCATTGGCCCTCACACGTCATGTGCTCTTTAGAACCTTAGGCCTGCTGCCCTTACTCTCAACCTCAGGCAGCTTTGCACACAGTAGGTGGTCTGTGAATTAGTTCCAGGTAACTCGGGAGCGCTGGATGCCTAGCCAGGCAGAAATCGAAAGTACTACTTAAACCCATTTTCTAAACTTCCCTTTGCCTTACCTCAAGTTTCTTTATGTGAAATGCTTTCCTTGAGTGTTTTTCCCTTCATTTTCCTCCCAGTTTTGATCCAGGAGAGGGGTGGTATGGGGAATAATGTATTTTTCCCTACTTGCTTAGTGAATTTTAGTGTAGTGTGGCAAAATTCTTTGCTGCAGCATTCATCAGGAATTGTATAATGTTATAACATTTTTGCTGTGCTTACTGAAGCTGGTATGCTTTTCAGAACCAACAATACACTTAATAATTTGAAACGGCGAATCCCAAATAATTTATATTTGGCTTCGGAAATTATGTGGGGTTTTGTGACAGGCTTTCTATTTTGGTTATGTATGATTTTGGCAGTGTTCAGCTCAAATAAGGGATAATAGAGATGTGTGTGTTTCCAGTGGATGGCTGTAGGTAAATGAGAAAGCCCAGCATATATGAACAAATATTTTTTTAACATCTTTATTGGGGTATAATTGCTTTACAATGGTGTGTTAGTTTCTGCTTTATAACAAAGTGAATCAGTTATACATATACATATGTTCCCATATCTCTTCCCTCTCGCGTCTCCCTCCCCCCCCACCCTCCCTATCCCACCCCTCCAGGCGGTCACAAAGCACCGAGCTGATCTCCCTGTGCTATGCGGCTGCTTCCCACTAGCTATCTACCTTACGTTTGGTAGTGTATATATGTCCATGCCTCTCTCGCTTTGTCACAGCTTACCCTTCCCCCTCCCCATATCCTCAAGTCCATTCTCTAGTAGGTCTGTGTCTTTATTCCTGTCTCGCCCTTAGGTTCTTCATGACATTTTTTTTTCTTAAATTCCATATATATGTGTTAGTATACGGTATTTGTCTTTCTCTTTCTGACTTACTTCACTCTGTATGACAGACTCTAGGTCTATCCACCTCATTACAAATAGCTCAATTTCGTTTCTTTTTATGGCTGAGTAATATTCCATTGTATATATGTGTCACATCTTCTTTATCCATTCATCCGATGATGGACACTTAGGTTGTTTCCATCTCCGGGCTATTGTAAACAGAGCTGCAATGAACATTTTGGTACATGACTCTTTTTGAATTATCATTTTCTCAGGGTATATGCCCAGTAGTGGGATTGCTGGGTCATATGGTAGTTCTATTTCTAGTTTTTTAAGGAACCTCCATAGTGGCTGTTCTCCATAGTGGCTGTATCAATTTACATTCCCACCAAAAGTGCAAGAGGATTCCCTTTTCTCCACACCCTCTCCAGCATTTATCGTTTGTAGATTTTTTGATGATGGCCATCCTGACTGGTGTGAGGTGATACCTCATTGTAGTTTTGATTTGCATTTCTCTAATGATTAGTGATGTTGAGCATCCTTTCATGTGTTTGGTGGCAATCAGTATATCTTCTTTGGAGAAATGTCTGTTTAGGTCTTCTATCCATTTTTGGATTCGGTTGTTTGCTTTTTTGATATTGAGCTGCATGAGCTGCTTGTAAATTTTGGAGATTAATCCTTTGTCAGTTGCTTCATTTGCAAACATTTTCTCCCATTCTGAGGGTTTTCTTTTCATCTCGTTTATGTTTTCTTTTGCTGTGCAAAAGCTTTTAAGTTTCCTTAGGTCCCATTTTGTTTATTTTTGTTTTTATTTCCATTACTCTGGGAGGTGGATCAAAAAAGATCTTGCTGTGATTTATGTCATAGAGTGTTCTGCCTATGTTTTCCTCTAAAACTTTTATAGTGTCTGGCCTTACATTTAGGTCTTTAATCCATTTTGAGTTTATTTTTGTGAATGGTATAGGGAGTGTTCTAATTTCATTCTTTTACATGTAGCTGACCAGTTTTCCCAGCACCACTTATTGAAGAGTCTGTCTTTTCTCCCTTGTATATTCTTGCCTCCTTTATCAAAAATAAGGTGACCATATGTGCATGGGTTTATCTCTGGGCTTTGTATCCTGTTCCATTAATCTATATTTCTGTTTTTGTACCAGTACCATACTGTCATGATAAATGTAGCTTTATAGTGTAGTCTGAAATCAGGAAGGCTGATTCCTCCAGCTCCGTTTTTCTTTCTTAGGATTGCTTTGGCTATTTGGGATCTTTGTGTTCCATACAAATTGTGTAATTTTTTGTTCTACTTCTGTAAAAAATGACTTTGGTAGTTTGATAGGCATTGCATTGAATCTGTTGATTGCCTTGGGTAATATAGTCATTTTCACAGTCTTGAGTCTTCCAATCCAAGAACATGGTATATCTCTCCAGCTGTTTGTATCATCTTTAATTTCTTTCATCAGTGTCTTATAGTTTTCTGCATACAGGTCTTTTGGCTCCTTAGGTACGTTTATTCCTAGGTATTTTATACTTTTTGTTGCAGTGGTAAATGGGAGTGTTTCCTTAATTTCCTTTCAGATTTTTTATCATTAGTGTACAGGAAAGCAAGAGATTTCTGTGCATTAATTTTGTATCCTGCTACTTCAATAAATTCATTGATGAGGTCTTAGTCATTTTCTGGTAGCACCTTTAGGATTCTCTATGTATATAGTATCATGTCATATGCAAACAGGGACAGCTTTACTTCTTCTTTTCCAATTTGGATTTCTTTTTCTTCTCTGATTGCTGTGGCTAAAACTTCCAAAACTATGTTGAATAAGAGTGGTGAGAGTGGGCAACCTTGTCTTGTTCCTGATCTTAGTGGAAATGGTTACAGTTTTTCGCCATTGAGAATGATGTCGGCTGTGGCTTTGTTATATATGGTGTTTATGATGTTGATGTAAGTTCCCTCTATGCCTACTTTCCGGAGGATTTTTAGCACAAATCGGTCTTGAATTTTATCAAAAGCTTTTTCTGCATCTATTGAGATGATCATATGGTTTTTATTTCTTTCAATTTGTTAATATGGTGTACTACATTGATTGATTTGTGTATATTGAAGAATCCTTGCATTCCTAGAATAAACCCCACTTGATCATGGTGTATGATCCTTTTAATGTGGTGTTGGATTCTGTTTGCTAGTATTTTGCTGAGGATTTTTGCATCTATGTTCATCAGTGATATTGGCCTGTAGTTTCCTTTCTTTGCGACATCTTTGTCTGGCTTTGGTATCAGGGTGACGGTGGCCTCGTAGAATGAGTTTGAGAGTGTTCCTCCTTGTGCTATATTTTGGAAGAGTTTGAGAAGGATAGGTGTTAGCTCTTCTCTAAATATTTCATGGAATTCGCCTGTGAAGCCATCTGGTCCTGGGCTTTTGTTTGTTGGAAGATATTTAATGACAGTCTCAATTTCAGTGCTTGTGATTTGTCTGTTTGTATTTTCTCTTTCTTCCTGCTTCAGTCTCAGCAGGTTATGCATTTCTAAGAATTTGTCCATTTCTTCCAGGTTGTCCATTTTATTGGCATAGAGTTGCTTGTAGTAATCTCTCATGATCCTTTGTATTTCTGCAGTGTCAGTTGTTACTTTTCCTTTTTCATTTCTAATTCTGTTGGTCTGAGTCTTCTCCCTTTTTTTCTTGGTGAATCTGGCTAATGGTTTATCAACTTTGTTTATCTTCTCAAAGAACCAGCTTTTAGTTTTATTGATCTTTGCTATCGTTTCCTTCATTTCTTTTTCATTTATTTCTGATCTGATCTTTATGATTTCTTTCCTTCTGCTAACTTTGGGGTTTTTTTGTTCTTCTTTCTCTAATTGCTTTAGGTGTAAGGTTAGGTTGGTTTTTTTGAGATGTTTCTTGTTTCTTGAGGTAGAATTGTATGGCTATAGACTTCCCTCTTAGTACTGCTTTTGCTGCATCCCGTAGGTTTTGGGTCGTCGTGTCTCCATGGTCATTTGTTTCTAGGTATTTTTAAATTTCCTCTTTGATTTCTTCAGTGATCACTTCGTTATTAAGTAGTGTATTGTTTAGCCTCCATGTGTTTGTATTTTTTACAGATTTTTTCCTGTAATTTATATCTAGTCTCATAGCCTCGTGGTCAGAACAGATACTTGATATGATTTCAATTTTCTTAAATTTACCGAGGCTTGATTTGTGGCCCAAGATATGATCTATCCTGGAGAATGTTCTGTGACCACTTGAGAAGAATGTGTATTCTGTTGTTTTTGGATGGAATGTCGTATAAATATCAATTAAGTTCATCTTGTTTAACGTATGTCCATTGGTGAAAGTGGAGTGTTAAATTCCCCTACTATGATCGTGTTACTGTCGATTTCCCCTTTTATGACTGTTAGCATTTGCCTCATATATTGAGGTGCTCCTCTGTTTGAAGCATAAATATTTACAATTGTTATATCTTCTTCTTGGATTTATCCCTTGATCATTATGTAGTGTCCTTCTTTGTCTCTTGTAATAGTCTTTATTTTAAAGTCTATTTTGTCTGATATGAGAATTGCTACTCCAGCTTTCTTTTGATTTCCATTTGCATGGAATATCTTTTTCCATCCCCTCACTTTCAGTCTGTATGTGTCTCTAGGTCTGAAGTGAGCCTCTTATAGACAACATATATATGGGTCTTGTTTTTGTATCCATTCAGCCAGTCTATGTCTTTTGTTTGGAGCATTTACTCCATTTACATTTAAGGTAGTTATCAATATGTATGTTCCTATTACCATTTTCTTAATTGATTAGGGTTTCTTATTATAGGTCTTTTCCTTCTCTTGTGTTTCCTGCCTAGAGAAGTTTTTTTAGCATTTGTTGTAAGGCTGGTTTGGTGATACTGAATTCTCTTAGCTTTTGCTTGTCTGTAAAGGTTTTAATTTCTCTCTTGAATCTGAATGAGATCCTTGCTGGATAGAGTAATCTTGGTTGTAGGTTTTTTCCTTTCACTCTTTAAATATGTCCTGCCAATCCCTTCTGGCTTGCAGAGTTTCTGCTGAAAGATCAGCTGTTAACCTTATGGGGATTCCCTTGTATGTTATTTGTTGTTTTTCCCTTGCTGCTTTTAATATTTTTTCTTTGTTTTTAATTTTTGATAATTTGATTAATATGTTTCTTGGCATGTTTCTCCTTGGATTTTTGCCATATGGGACTCTCTGCACTTCCTGGACTTGACTATTTCCTTTCCTGTACTAGGGAATTTTTCAAATGTAATCTCTTCAAATATTTTCTCAGTCCCTTTCTTTTTTTCTTCTTCTTCTGGGACCCCTATAATTTGAATGTTGGGTGTTTAATGTTGTCCCAGAGGTCTCTGTGACTGTCCTCAAATCTTTTCCTTCTTTTTTCTTTATTCTGCTCTGCGGTAGTTATTTCCACTGTTTTATCTTCCAGGTCACTTATCTGTTTTCTGCCTCAGTTATTCTGCTATTGATTCCTTCCACGGAATTTTTGATTACATTTATTGTGTTGTTCATCACTGTTTGCTCTTTAGTTCTCCTAGGTCCTTTTTAAATGTTTCTTGTATTTTCTCCATCCTGTTTCCAAGATTTTGGATCATCTTTACTGTCATTTCTCTGAATTCTTTTTCAGGTAGACTGCCTATTTCCTCTTCATTTGTTTGGTCTGGTGGGTTTTTACCTTGCTTCTTCATCTGCTGTGTGTTTCTCTGTCTTCTCATTTTGCATAACTTACTGTGTTTGGGGTCTCATTTTTGCAGGCTGCAGGCTTGTAGTTCCCGTTGGTTTTGGTGTCTTCCCCTGGTGGGTAAGGTTGGTTCAGTGGGTTGAGTAGGCTTCCTGGTGGAGGAGACTGGTGCCTGTGTTCTGGTGGATGAGGCTGGATCTTGTCTTTCTGGGGGGCAGGACACTGTCTGGTGGTGTATTTTTTGGGTATATGTGCCCTTATTTTGATTTTAGGCAGCCTCTCTGCTAATGGGTGGGGTTGTGTTCCTGTCTTGCTAGTTGTTTGGCATAGGGTGTCGAGCACTGTAGCTTGCTGGTCATTGAATGGAACTGGGTCTTAGTGATGAGATGGAGATCTCTGGGATAGCTTTCACCATTTGATATTACGTGGAGCCTGGTGGTCTCTGGTGTACCAATGTCCTGAACTTGGCTCTCCCACCTAAGAGGTTCAGGCCTGACACCTGGCCGGAGCACCAAGACCCTGTCAGCCAGACGGCTGCCACATCTCAGGCAGGAGACAAAAGACGCCTCTTCTGTGAGAAACTGACCACAGTCCAGGACGGGTTAGCCACAGGGAAATGGGTCATTCAGTGACTCAAGCTCCTTCCATCTTGGACTCCACAGTCATCTAAGTCCTTGGAATCCTCTCAGTTCAGCTAAAAACTGCTGCCGCTCTCCCCCAGTGGTGGCACTGCCTCCAGGAATAAATTCTGATGTCTAAGAAAAACAGGACAAGGCACTCACCTGTAGGATTTTTTTTAAATTTCTTATTTCTATACACGTTTTAAAGGTTACTTTCCATTTACAGTTATTACAAAATATTGGCTATATTTCCCACATTGTACAATGCATCCCTTTAGCCTGTCTTATACCCGATAGTTTGTACCTGCCACTCCCCCACCCCTAAGTGCCCCCTCCCATTTAGGATTTTTTGTTTGTTAATTTCCCTGGTACGTTTTGTTCTGGGAACTCCCAAACATTATATCTGATATCTCAGGCATTTCTGCACACACTGCTAGATGAACGCAGTGCGCAGAATTGATTTCAGGTCTCTCTACAGAGCTGTGAGTTGTGTGTGCTTGTCAAAAAAAAAAAAAAATCCAAGTTCCCTACAGGAATCAGACATGTTAGCAACAACATTGCCTTTGTTTCACATGGGAATCCCCAGCAATATGTAGTGCTGCTACAGACCAACTCTTACAGTGATGCTATTCTGCCTTTTCTATTTGTTGGGAATGACAAGAGAAGAGACCGGAAAGCTGTGGAAGCCCTAAATGGTCTGGGCTTGGTTCTGTAGACAGTGGGAAGCCACTGGCAGTCTTGAAGCAGGAGAGTGTGGTGATGAAATCTGTGTCTTAGAGCCCTGTGGCTGCAGTTTGGAGGGTTTGGAGAGAGGGGAGATGAGACAGGCAGCCTGGTTAGGAAGTCTCTGCAAGGGTCTCAGTGAGGCTTGATGAAGGCAAATTTGGTGACAGTGGCCGTGAGGGTGGAGACAAGGGGATCTATTTTCAAATGTAGACACAAGAGAACTTGGTGGCATAGGACTCTTGCGCATGGAGAAGAAGGGGGACTTGAGGATGACTCCCAAATCCCTTGTCTTTGTGAGTGGGTGACTAGTGAAGCACATGTCACATGATTTTAGTCAGGTGTGAACATCGTGAAATTCAGGTGTCAGTCACCATTTATCAGAACTTTTTTTCCAATTTCTAACACCATTGCCTTTATAAATCAGTTATTATTATTAGATTTGAGTATTCTGAATTTGGGATCTCAGCTGTCATGTGTTGAAGATAATTCATCATTTCTCTTACCTGCCTCTTTTTAAATGTGTGCGTGCATCCATTCATTCATTCATTGATCGGATGTTTGTTGGATATTTACTGATACTATATGCCAGACTTGTGCCGAGAGCAAAACTCTGCCGCCTTCTGCTCATTTCCATTGTACCTGTGCCTGATTCCATCGCCCAACCCTTCTTGGTGGGAATCACCACACTTTCCCAAATACCTTGCCAGGCCTTTGGTCCTGGAGAGCCAGCTTCTCTGACTTGGACTTAAAGGCCACCTTCTGAAGCCCTTTCTTTCCTGCTTGTGCTGGTCTTTCAGACATTAGACCCATTTCCCTTTTTAGACTTCCTGTTTTCATTGACATGACTACTCTTAAAAATATTGGCTTTCAGATCATTATCCGTTTCTTTTTCACGTATTTAACTATACGTCAAATTCAGTTCATCTGTTTCATTTCACAGTGCTGGCCCCCCCAGCCTACTTCTGCCTTCTTAAAACAACACCCACACCCTAGAAGAATACCAACATAATCTCATTTTGGAACATGCGAATTATGGTGGGTAAAGTCTAAAATGCCAAAGAGAGCATAAGATTATGGGAGCAGTGTGTTTCTGAATGAGTATCTACACTTCAAATGGTAGTGGAAGTAGGAATGGGAGGATTTGCCACTTGAAAAGGGTTCCTCTTAGGGATTTGTCTCATTGCCAGGTAATTGCTGCTTCTCTCCATTGCCTGCAAAGCTGTGGCAATACAGCCACCCCCCCCACCCCATCCCTCCAATTTTAAGAAGGGCATAGGTATAAAAATTGGCTGAATTTATAGATTTGGGGTTGCCCCACTGAGGGAGTTTGAAATCCCGTTGCTGGAGTGCCCTTTGGCTTTCGGGAGGGGTGTCGTCTATCCTTAATGGAATTTCAGGGGCCGTCTGGGAATTTGAGCAGGGAAAATACAATTCATTTGGCTTTAGGCAGAAAGTCTAATGAGTGTTTTCCTGAGGCTGATTACTTCTCCAGCGTGTGGCTCTTCGTCTAATGTACTTTGGAGATGCTTTGTTCCCTAAAGACCAGCAGCATAGAGAAGAGTAGGTTGCATGCTTATGTCGTGATTGGTTTGCCATCTGTGTGACCTGATGCTGGCTGGAGCTGGGATGGAGCTGGGTGGTGGTGGTAGGAGAGGGGATGTGAAAGAAGAAGAGAAGAAAGAAAGACATTCTCAACCATTGGAAGGCAACGAGAGTGTGCTCAGTTAAGGAAGATTTGAGAGTGTGAAAAGACGAAGGAGAAAACTTTATTAGGTTACAAGGGGCCTAAGAAGGACGAGTTGGTGAAAGAATTATAGGATCAACTCTAGAAAAAAGTGCAAATCTAGAAGAGAAGTGTATTGTTGAGAAGGAAATTTCTTCCTGAAGCAGATGGGGCAGTGTAGCTGGATCCAAGCCAAAGAGACTTGTCCTCCCTAGGTCTAAGGAGAAGAGGGAGCTGCCATCCTGGAGTGGCTCAAAGCATCAAAGGCAAAACTCCATGGGTCCTTCTTAGCAACAGCACGCACAGCTGGCTGGAGTACCCGAGGTAATTCATCAGCCTGGGAGTGTGTCATGCTAAGCCCTAAGGCAGTCATCAGTACTGTTTGAGGGAAGGATTTGCTAAAGGGAGGGGGATGACACAAGAGAAAGGAAGAGTCATTATTAAGGGTGAAGTCTAGGAAGGAAAAATCCCCCTTTCTTGGAAAAGGGAGTGAATAGTGACGTGCACCAGGGAATCTTCTCCCTGACCCCGCACTGGGTGCAGCTAGAGAAGGAGCAAAACCTCGCATCTGCTTCAAAGGCAGATTTGCTTAATTCCAGGGTCTGTGGTCAGGATCATGTCTGTATTGCTCAGTCTCCTTGATGATGGAGAAGCGTGGGAATGAGAAGACCAAGGTTTCCAAAGAAAGGAACCAACCCAGCCAGCACTGTTGGGGAGCTGTACTTGCTGCTAACAAAGGCTCTAAATCACCTCCTCTGGGGTTGTGACTGGTGAAATAAGCTGGAGGATGATTGTCAGAAAGCTGTGTCTGCCTCTTGCATAAGCCATACCTCGAGAGATGGGAGAGGCCAGCCATTCAGGTGCACGTGGATTAGTCACCCTATGTGGCATCCAGAATTCTTTGCAGGGAAGATGAACCCAAAGAAATACTGGGCACTGACCCTGCCCTCAGGAATCCCACCTGAATTCTCACTTTCATGTAGGAAACTAAGGCCAAGTGAGTTGTAGTAATTTGTCTCAGCACATAATTTGGCAGGTCCAGGATCAGAGCACTTTCCTCTATAAGTCTCTTTCATATTGTTTCTAATGATGGCATCATGTTTACTAATCCCTGAGATCTCTACAGGAAGTGTGTGGAGGAAGAAACTGTGTGTGAGTTGGTGGTATTATGAGGAAGAAGAGAGAGACATACTTCATTCCACTGAAATACAAGAAATTTTGTTAATAAGTTTGAGTTTTGTTGTTTGGAAACAAAAAGTTTGCTTAATTACCTTTTTAAAAATTTATCTATTTTATTTATTTAATTTTGGCTGCATTGGGTCTTCATTGCTGCGCACGGGCTTCCTCTAGCTGCGGCGAGTGGGGCTACTCTTTGTTCCGATGTGCAGGCTTCTCATTGCAGTGGCTTCTCTTGTTGCAGAGCACGGGCTCTAGGCGCGCGGGCTTCAGTAGTTGTGGCACGTGGGCTCAGTAGTTGTGGCTCGCGGGCTCTAGAGCACAGACGCAGTAGTTGTGGCGCACGAGCTTAGTTGCTCCGCGGCATGTGGGATCTTCCCGGACCAGGGCTCGTACCCCTGTCCCCTGCATTGGCAGGCAGATTCTTAACCACTGTGCCACCAGGGAAGCCCTGCTTAATTACTTTTAACTATTACATTTTATTATTTACCTTTTTTATTTTCTGGAATCAGAATATTTGTTATGTTTGAAAAGAGGGAGCTATTTGATAAATAGGGTGCAACTTTTAGTGCTTATTTTTCTACAATGCAAATACAGTGGTTTTCCATACAGCCTTTGAACCTAAGTGTTATGTACCTCTCTCCTCATGCTGGTGCTTTCAAAGGGAATTTGTCCATGACATGTGTATGTATCTAATCATCTATCTTTAGTCTTCCCTATGATTTAATTCCTTAACAGTAAGAGTGTGTTAATCGTATTGCCAAATATACAACTGAAGTTTGTGACTCCTAAAATAACTTTTTTGAAAATTTTAAAAATATTTTTCTTCTGAGGAAGTTAAGAGATATACTGTGAAGTCCAGAGGAGTCTGAGAGAATCTGAAGGGGTCTTCTCTTTAAAATGTCTGTTCTCTCAGCCTGTCTTCACTCATTTTTCTCAGATAAAAATCTTATTTTTCTTAGAAAGCAAATCTGGCTCACACAAGTTATGCCCAAGGCAAGGCCAGTCCCGCCCCAAATTATGGCATCGGCTGGGTCAGGTGTCCATTCCCCTCCCTTGCCCATCTTTACATCAGCTGACCCTTGACCATGTCCCTTTATCCTACCTCTGGTGTCCTGCATTTGTATGTCCTTTCTGCCTTTTCATTCCACTTCCCGAGTAAGGACTGGATAAATGCCTTTACACTAAGATTTAAGCATAAAAGCATAACAGAATACTAATAATATCTAACATTAGTGTCTACCACGTGCCAGGCCTTTTGACATATACACTAAATATGTACTTTATGATATGTACATTTCGTACATTATGTCATTTCAACTACCTTACATTCTGGGTAGTGTTTTTATCATTCCCATTTTATAGAGGAGGAAATTAAGACTTGGAAAGATTACAAAACATAGCCCAAATCACATGAAGTCGGCAGAAGAATTAGGACTGGTACCCAAGGGAGTCTGATTCTAGAAACTTCACTTTTATAGTATACTTAAAGTATAGTATAAATAAAAGATAAGTATTAAAAGAGTTCTGGGGAATGTAACGTATTTAGAGAGAGAGAATGTTAAGTTAGCTGAAAGAGTATCTAATGTTGGCTGAAAGAATATCTAATGCTGGAGCTTTGAGCTGAAACCAGTCTTACTAGAGACATCTCAGATGCCCATGCGGGTGTGGTGAGTCGGGGTGGGTGAGAAGGAAACTTTTGAAATCATGACATGGCGGCTGCTCACTTTGCTAGCTTGTCACTTCCCTGAAACTGGGCTGTGAAAGCAAGCACGGAGGGGGCTGTCTCAAGAGCTATCTTCGTGGAGGAGTTGTTTAGACAGTGGCTTCTCTAAGGGACCAGGGACTGCTACCAAGGACTTGGAGCCTGGCTTGTGTCCATGTAGACTGGTTGAGTCATCAGACCCTGATCTGAGCTCATCACGTTCTTCGACTGCCTTCTGAGGCTCCTGGGGAAGTGTTTACATCATCAGAATCGCCACCACCGAAACATCTGGGCACCAATGAACTACAATTTTGTTGGTTTCCCTGAGCCCAAGTCGAATTCCGCAAAGAGGATACAGGTATTGAGGGGAAGGATGCGACCCAGCAGGTGGTAGTAAGTGGTCAGAGATGAGGAAGTTCTGAATTCCATAGATTGCTTTTTAAAGGCTTAAAGAGAAGTGGGCAAGTTGAGAGACGTTTGGAAGGAAGCATAGTGGCAATTGATCAATGATTTTATTCATCATGTTACAGGAGGTAGTCCGGGTCCCAAAATCTGTCCTGATTCACTTGGTCTGGAGCAGAGTCTAGGAATTTGTACTTATTTAAAGCACCCCAAGGTGATTTTGGTCAGTGAGTCTTCAGCTGGTGCTGATGCTGGTGACAGACATCAAAGATATTTCCAAGGGCATCAGCCTTTGAACCTGAGGAGAGTGTTTGTTGTCATTGACATAAATGGCTGAGCCAGTGGACATGGGGAAAAGAAATATATGAGTTTGGGAACAAGCATGCAGTGATGAGATCCTGGGAAAGTATCCTAGAGTCAGTAGGAAATAGGGAACAGATCATTTTCATTGTCTCTTCCATGATTAAAATCCCACATAGTTCCTTTCTTCCTATGGGAAAAAAGTCCCATTCTTAACCAGGCATTTGAAGGTCTCCAGGCATTCGCCTGGCCCATCGTATCCCCCTGTATTCCTGTAATGAAACCCTCATGGCAGAGACAGCAGTATCCTCCCTGACCCAAGCAGCCTCACATTTTCCCATCCCCACCGTTTTGCTCACAATAGTTGAGCCTCGTGATATTCCGTCTCCTCTGAGCTGCCCATAGATAAACCCCACTCATCCTTCGAGCGCCAACTCAAATCTCAACACAAAGTTGTGTTGTTTGCCAGTGACAACGCAACTCTCTTTCTTCTCTAGTTATGGTTCTTCGGGGTCTGCTGACTCAGTTGGCCTTAAAATCATTATTTAACCTTGAATGTGTACTTTCATTTCTTACTAAACTATTATAAACACTGAGGATAGAGATCTTAGATTAATTCCACTCTTCATCCATTACAAAATCTAGTCTAGTGGTAACTTTGTAAATATTTAAGGGCAGGATTGCACAGCGGCATTCACTGAAGCCCTGAAACCCAATGAATTTGTAAGAATGTGTAAAAGGAAATGAACAGGATCAGGACAGCAGTAAGTGACAGAAGGAAGCCCAATCAAGAAATGCTCAGGGCTTCCCTGGTGGCGCAGTGGTTGAGAGTCCGCCTGCCGATGCAGGGGACACGGGTTCGTGCCCCGGTCCGGGAAGATCCCACATGCCGCGGAGCGGCTGCGCCCGTGAGCCGTGGCCTCTGAGCCTGCGCGTCCGGAGCCTGTGCTCCACAACGGGAGAGGCCACAGCAGTGAGAGGCCCGCGTACCGCAAAAATAAATAAATAAATAAATGCTCAGAGGTCTGGAGACAGAACCAGAAGAGGGCAGCACAGCAGCAGCCCAGGAAAGACAAACGTCGGGGGAGGCGAGATTGGCTCTCGGTCTTTATTGATGCAGAGGTTGAAGCAGATGTGCATGAGAACATATATTATTTTTATAGTAAAATAGAGGATGTAAAAACTTTACGTAGCAGACTGTGTATAAAAGAACTCACTCTTCCATTCAGATTTGAAGAAATATTTATTGAGTGCTTACTGGGTGCCAGACACCAAGCATATTATCTCATACTATTATAAACAGGGTTGTTCCCAGCTTCATAGTGGGCATCATTGCAGGCAAGCTCCGTGGCCCTCGGTGCCATTTGAAAACCGCGAGTTATGTTATTTCATGTTGTATTAAGGAACACGTGGCTTTCGTTTTCAGGGACATCTAAGCGCAGACATCTGACTGTGCCTTTTCACCTGGGGATTTAACTACAAAACACGGGCTACCTTTTTTCCCATCCTCCCGTGTGCTTTGATTATACGCTTGAGTATTGAGATTCTTTTTAAAATGATGGCTTAAAAGAATCCTCATGGCAAGAAGTGAGAGTCTAATTTCTAATTCATGACTGATGGTATGTTGGACAAATACTTGTTAGGGCAAAACCAGCAAGTTGTCTCTTGTTTAAGCCCAGGGGTCTTAGCTGATTAGAGACAACCACTTCTGTTTTGAACCACACATAGATGTTTTCAGACCCTGCTTCTTGTTTCCTACCTGAGACTCTACTGAGAGGCCAAAGATTTATGTTTCCCCAGTCTCTTGCCTGAGAACCGTGACTTCCCGCACTCTCTGTTTGGGTAGCAGGCATATTATGAGAGGAGGCAAATTCACTTGAATGAATCTCATTTGTTACTTTCAGGTCAATAAGCATTTTAAGCATTCTGGGGTTGGCAACACTCTCTTTGTCATATCCCATAACGTCTAAACAGGGCTCTCCCTGGAGAGGCCTTAACCAAAAGAAATGTAATCCTTTAAATCTTACATAGGACGTACTTGAGTTAAAAACAAAACTAAACTGGAGGATGAATCCGTTTGGACGATCAGGCATTTTCTTATAAATGCTAAAAATACATTAGGCAAACTCTTAAAATCGACTTCATTAACTTCTTGAAATTGCATACACGTTAATAGGATTTTTATTATTAATTCTTCTAATTTGTTTATAGTAGGCTCTGAAAGGGGTCTTATTATTTTTTTTTTGAGCCTAACTATGCATTGATGAGACTCATTAAGCATAATGGAATCTGGTAGTTTATCACCCAGATTAAAAGCCCTTTCCCTGTAACCTCCATTTACCCTTCAGATTTACAGGCACCTCCTTGGCATCAATGAAGGGCTTGGTGTAATTTCCCAGATTTCTCAGTAACAGAATCTCTGCGTAGCTAGGCATGTCCTTCCTGTCCTGCGCTGCCCTTCCTCCCACCCACATTACATGAATACTCAATTCTTTTCAGTCAAGCAGAGTTGTAGAAAGTACACAGAGTTAAGTTGTTTGGGTAAATGCAATCTTGCCTTTTCTATCATTTCTTTCCCAAGGCTTTTCTGGTCATATTTCTTCACTTGAGCCTTGTTCTGCAGGGAACTATCAGAAATCAATGCCCTTTACAAATGCTAAATGTCTCTTTCTTGTTATGAATGGAACATTAGCCACCTACGGTCTCCTGTCTTCCCCCATCGTGACTAATAGGATTGTAATTTCATCAAGGTCTCTGATGACATCAAAACCCCTACCAGTGAAACGTTAAGTGGATTTGGATGTCACCTGATCTCCGAGATGAAATTCAAAGCAATGTCTATTTAAAGATTCACAGGCAGTGAGGTCTCAGCTCAACTGGCCGCTCTGACCCAATCGAGGTGTCCCTGATGGGGCAGCCTGGATGAAGATAATAAATCACTTCTTAAGAAACACTTTAAACAAAATATAGGATACGGAAGCGGATCCAAGGAAGACACAACGACTTGTATTTCAGTCCATCCTCTGCATTTATAATCTCCTTTTTCTCTTTTACAAATAAATCAAAAGAAAACATTCAAATGCTGTTTATGCCACATAAGACCCTGTTCCAACATACAAAGAAAGTGCTATTGATCAAGTGGTCATATTTTAAGGATTTTTCTGGGTTTTATTAATTGTTGTTTTCCTTTGGTATTGCCTTATTGGTCTTCCATATTTACAGCCTAGCCCCGCATTGGTGATAGCTGCATGAAATGAGAAGAGCATGGCTTAAGATTCAAAACAAAACAAAATCGCAAATTGCAAGTTTGAACCCGACCTCTTGGTCTTAGTGCACAAATCTACAAAGCCAAGTAGTTATAGTACATTTTAATGCACAGAAACACTTAATGTTTCTTTACTCTTTGCTTTCCCTTCTAAGAGAGTGAACCTCATCTTAACCATCTGTCTCTGTCAAGGGGTCACTGTTTTCGGAGACATTCATTCAAAACCTTGGGATCTTTGGGACTCAGCCTTTTACTCCCCCAGCCTCCCAATTCTGATCCCTTGTTGATTTCTGAGACTCGCCATCACTTCCCTAATCCTGTACCTGGCCTCCTGGACTCCAGTCTCCCTCTGCCAGTCCGTCCTATATGCTGCTGGAAGACTCAGGTCAGTTAAATGGCTTTCGCCACATGGTTTTCTTATTTATTTACTTATTTATTTACTTACTTATTTATTTATTTATTTATGGCTGTGTTGGGTCTTCGTTTCTGTGCAAGGGATTTCTCTAGTTGTGGCGAGCGGGGGCCACTCTTCATCGCGGTGCGCGGGCCTCTCACTGTCGCGGCCTCTCTTGTAGTGGAGCACAGGCTCCAGACGCGCGGGCTCAGTAGTTGTGGCTCACGGGCCTAGTTGCTCCGAGGCATGTGGGATCTTCCCAGACCAGGGCTCGAACCCGCGTCCCCTGCGTTGGCAGGCAGATTCTCAACCACTGCACCACCAGGGAAGCCCAACACATGGTTTTCTTGATGAAAGTTGTCCATGGCTTCCATTTCTTTCCACATCAAATCTGAACCACTCTTCCCTTGGCTTTCAAAGCCTTCCATGATCTGTCTCCACTCCACCCGTCCAGCCCTATTCTCTTTCCTCCCCAGCACATGCAGTCTTATTTCTACCGTCAGTCATCCGTCATGATGTCTGGTTATGTCTCTGTGGAAATGTCCTCCGTGATCTTAGCCTTTTCAAAGCATATCCCTCTTTGACCCACGAGGCCTTCTCTGGTACTTCTGTCTTATCTTCTCCTCTGTATTCATAGGGATTTGTGATGCGTGTGGAATAATGTCATACTTTATTCTCTTTTATTTTGGATTTATATGTGCTCCATCCCCCAGCACACACACACACACACACACACACACATTTCTTAAAGTATTTGTAGCAGTTACTTAAGTAGATAGCATCTTGTAATATTTGAGCATCGTTTCCTACTTATATTTCTTATCTCCTCTATCCAGTCATTAGCTCTTCCAAGACATGGATCATACGTCATGTTTCATTTTCAAATGTGGCATGGACAAATGGAGAGGACACAGAGCTAGGAGTCAAAGGACTTCAGTTCAAATATAATTTTGCTACAAATTAACAATCACTTTGGTGGATTATTTGAACGCGGAGGGACTAAATGATATAGAAACTGTTAATAATTGCATTTTTCACCAAGGGTTAAGAGCTTTTTTCCCCCACAAAAATAATTCTTTCTCATTGTAAAAAAAATTCAAATAATGGAGAATCGCTTAAATAAGAAATTTTTAAAATCAGCTGAATTTGCACTCCCCTGAGATAGACACTATATTAACATTTAGGGGTTTTTTAAACGTATATATTTTTATTTATCTATTTTCGGCTGCTTTGGGTCTTCGTTGCTGTGCACGCTCTTTCTCTAGTTGCAGCGAGCAGGGGCTACTCTTTGTTGCGGTGCACAGGTCTCTCATTGCGGTGGCTTCTCTTGCTGCAGAGCACGGGCTCTAGGCATGTGGGCTTCAGTAGTTGTGGCTCGCGGGTTCTAGGGCGCAGGCTCAGTAATTGTGGCACATGGGCTTAGTTGCTCCATGACATGTGGGATCTTCCCGGACCAGGGTTCAAACCCATGTCCCCTGCATTGGCAGGTGGATTCTTAACCACTGCACCACCAGGGAAGTCCCAACATTTAGGTATTTATCATTTCACATTGATTTTTTTTTTTTTTATCCATGTGTGCACATAGGTAAGAGACCTATCTATCTACCTATCTATCCATCTGTCTACCTATTTAATGATGGGAAAGATACTTCTTGGCAGCGTTTTTCACTTGACAATATAAGGTAGACATACTTTCACTTCGCACAATTACTATGGCATTGTATGGATATTAAAGCATATATAGTCCCTTCTTGAAAATGTATTTTAGAGAATGAAGTAGGAATAGACATACATACTGACTGCTGAAAAGGATATATAAACTCCGATTGATTATCTTTTTTTTTTTTTTTTTTTTTTTACGTTACGCAGGCCTCTCACTGTTGTGGCCCCTCCCGTTGTGGAGCACAGGCTCCGGACGCACAGGCTCAGCGGCCACGGCTCACGGGCCCAGCCGCTCCGCGGCATGTGGGATCTTCCCAGACCGGGGCACGAACCCGTGTCCCCTGCGTTGGCAGGCGGACTCTCAACCACTGTGCCACCAGGGAAGCCCCAATTGATTATCTTTGATGAGATATTCCTGCCTTTTGTGCAGAACCGTTCATTGAACTCTGGCTTCCTCACTGAATCCTTGCTCGCTGGCCTCAGTTCAGCTGATTGGGCTGAAATCTCCACTTCTGAAATCTCGTGAGCTCCAGCTTCGCCTGCACCACACAGATGCACAGTCCCTTAGCCACAACCCCAACATCCAAAAGGCCCTAAAAGTCAATAGTTTTCTTTTCTTTTTCTTTCTTTCTTTTTTTTTTTTTTTTTTTAAAGGTTTGGCCCAACTCAGTCGGCAGAAAAACCTGATGTAAATTGGTGTGAGGCAATCTATAGTTTTTATGTAATTCACTTGGTGTAAACACGTGTCTCACTTCCAAAATATGAATGTATTTGACTATGAGTTGCTGCCCCAAGTCCTTCCTGGGAGGGATGCATAATATAGAGGATATGTTCTCTATTACCTAGCTCATAAATACAAACTATTCTGAATTCCCAAACGTAGCTGGTACAAAGAGTTTTGAATAACAGATTGTAGCCTAAATTTATGAGATCTACAAGCCCCGTGACTAAAATCAGCACTTTGTTTTTTCTGGTTTGGGCTCATTTTAAAAACTCAATAAATAAGAGTGTTGGACATTATAGCAGTGTTTTTCAAACTTGTACTTTCTTTCTGGGCTTCAAAAAACATCTTCAAAGAAAATCTTTCCTAGAAAACCAACCTGTAGTTGAGATATATATATCAAGTCCTTCTCCCTGGAGGGGAAGCCCAGAGACTGGAGTCTACTGGGACCCTCCTCCAGTCACCCCAAGGTCACCTCTGCTCTGGTCTGGTGAGCACAGCTGCAGTAAAAGTTGACAATTTCTCAGGCTCTGAGATACCAGAGAGGGCAGGGCTGCAGCTATGGTGACCTGGGACACTGGCCAGGCAGATGGTACCACCATTCCATGGCTGGGAAGGGTTTTGTTGTGGATGTTCCTGCTGTTGTGTTCCGATAAACAAGAGTTCACATTTAGCATTTAAGAAGAACGCTAAGGAGATTCCATAGGAGCTCTAGTTATTCAAAGGTTGAACATACACATGGGAGTTGAGGATCACTTGTCTTAAAATTTATTAACCAATCTCTATTTGCATTATTCATTTTCAATGTTTTTATATGATAAGTAAGGTCATGGGAAACATAAATTCACATATATTTGTATACATTTCTATTACAATTTCTTTATGATAAATTCTGAGAGTAAAAATGCTGCATATGCACTATAAATCTTTTGTATATAGTGTCAGATTGTCTTCCAGAAAGATTGAACCAATTTATACCTCGTATGACCTTAATGTCCCTTTAAGTCCTGATTTTGAAAAACTTAAATCAATAAAAATTAAAATTAAATCAATAGCAAGTGTTTAACAATGCTTCCTCAGTGTTTTTGCTTTATTTCTGGACTATTCTAATTTTTGAAGTGTCATATGAATTTAATAAGAACCAGAAAAGGGGGTTACATCTAAACAAATATTGATTTAGTTGCTAGTATTTAATTAAAATATTTATTTAACATTTAAATCATCAATATTGTTTTAAAAATCTCTAGGAAATTTGTGACTTTATTTTCTTTACCCTTTTACTGTTGATAAGAGATTTATAAAGAATGGTCTCAACAACAGTGAGAGGCCCGCGTACCACAAAAAAAAAAAAAAGAAGAATGGGGCTTCCCTGGTGGCGCAGTGGTTGAGAGTCCGCCTGCCGATGCAGGGGACCCGGGTTCTTGCCCCGGTCCGGGAAGATCCCACATGCCGCGAAGTGGCTGGGCCCGTGAGCCATGGCCGCTGAGCCTGTGCGTCCGGAGCCTGTGCTCCGCAAAGGGAGAGGGCACAACAGTAAGAGGCCCACGTATCGCAAAAAAAAAAAAAAAAAAAAAAAATTGCAAAAATTAAACTTTCAAAAAAGTTGTGCACTAAAAAATGTTCCCACTTCTGCAGGTTTTTTATTTTTAAGATGAACCAATCTTTTTTTCCTCTAGTCTTTTATTATGTGTTTTAAATGTGTGGTATCGAGAAAGTGTCTGTGACTGAAATAATAATAGCATATTGTTGAATAAGGCATTTTTCTGGAGAAATATTGGTGACCAACAGAAGAATATTTTAGTGTCAGCAGGGTACACCTCTGCTATTTTAATTATTAAAGGTTTTGTTTTGTTTTGTTTTCCTCAAGGCGACTGAATTGTAGAGAGAACACATTTCAGATTGAATGAAACTATAGTTTTCAGAGGATATAATTCTAACAAGAAAAATGAGAGAAAATGTGTTGAAATCCAAGAAACTTTAGAAATAAGATCACTAAATAAAAGAGGACTCTCCTGATGGTCTCCATAATTATGCCTGTATGAGTAGAGTGATGGGTCCTTAGTGTATTCACAGCTAGCTCTTTTTGTAGTCAGTTGCAGTTTTGAAGTTAGCTACACGTTGAACAAGATGTGAGAAAATAAACTTCCCTTGCCTTCATGGGACTTAGGTCTTTTAATCTAAATATAGAATCAAGGTGTGTGTGGGTATTTTTTTCCCGATTTGGCCAAGTATAATCATGGGATTCTGGAAGACGCCCTACCATCCAATAAGTCTGGCTCATAGGTAAGGCAGGCAACCGGGAGCTAGCCTGACACGTACCAGGCAGTGAATAAGTATTTGGAGCATGGCCCAAGCTGGTTTTGTCTTTGGGGGTTCAGATATACACACATTGAGTCCATTTTTGTCATTCAACATGCTTCACCAGCTAGTAGGCAGATGGTGAGAATTAGGAAGTAAACTTGGGATGCTCATAGCCAGTGCTTATTCCAATAATCTAGTCATTGTTGAAAAAGGTAGAACTGATACTAACAACACTGCTTGTGGTTCTCAACAGTTTCTTTTTTTTTTTTTAAACATCTTTATTGGAGTATAATTGCTTTACAATGGTGTGTTAGTTTCTGCTTTATAACAAAGTGAATCAGTTATACATATACATATGTTCCCATATCTCTTCCCTCTTGTGTCTCCCTCCCTCCCACCCTCCCTATCCCACCTCCCCTAGGTGGTCACAAAGCACCGAGCTGATCTCCCTGTGCTGTGCAGCTGCTTCCCACTAGCTATCGATTTTATGTTTGGTAGTGTATATATGTCCATGCCACTCTCTCACTTTGTCCCAGCTTACACTTCCCACTCCGCGTGTCCTCAAGTCCATTCTCTACGTCTGTATCTTTATTCCTGTCCTGCCCCTAGGTTCATTAGAACCTTTTGTTTTGTTTTGGTTTGGTTCCCTATCTGTGTGTTAGCATATGGTATTTGTTTTCTCTTTCTGACTTCCTTCACTCTGTATGACAGACTCTATGTCCATCCACCCCACTACAAATAACTCAGTTTCATTTCTTTTTATGGCCGAGCAATATTCCATTGTATATATGTGCCACATCTTCTTTATCCATTCATCTGTCGATGGACACTTAGGTTGCTTCCATGTCCTGGCTATTGTAAACAGAAATGCAATGAACGTTGTGGTACATGACTCTTTTTGAATTATGGTTTTCTCAGGGTATATGCCCCCAGTGGTGGGATTGCTGGGTAGTATGGTAGTTCTATTTTTTAGTTTTTTAAGGAACTTCCATACTGTTCTCCATAGTGGCTGTATCAATTTACATTCCCACCAAAAGTGCAAGAGGGTTCCCTTTTCTCCACACTCTCTCCACCATTAATTTTCTGTAGATTTTTTTGTTGATGGCAATTCTGACTGGTGTGAGGTGATACCTCATTGTCGTTCTCTAATGATTTGCAGTTCTCTAATGATTAGTGATGTTGAGCATCCTTTCATGTATTGGTGGCACTCTGTATATCTTCTTTGGAGAAATGTCTGTTTAGGTCTTCTGCCCATTTTTGGATTGGATTGTTTGTTTTTTTGATATTGAGCTGCATGAGCTGCTTATAATTTTTGGAGATTAATCCTTTGTCAGTTGCTACATTTGCAAATATTTTCTCCCATTCTGAGGGTTGTCTTTTCCTCTCGTGTATGGTTTCCTTTGCTGTGAAAAAGCTTTTAAGTTTGCTTATGTCCCATTTGTTTATGTTTGTTTTTATTTCCATTTCTCTAGGAGGTCGATCAAAAAGGATCTTGCTGTGATTTATGTCATAGAGTGTTGTGCCTATGTTTTCCTCTAAGGCTTTTATAATGTCTGTCCTTACATTTAGGTCCTTAATCCATTTTGAGTTTACTTTTGTGAATGGTGGTAGGGAGTGTTCTAATTTCATTCTTTTACACGTAGCTGTCCAGTTTTCCCAGCACCAGTTATTGAAGAGGCTATCTTTTCTCCATTGTATATTCTTGCCTCCTTTATCAAAATTAAGGTGACCATTTGTGCGTGGGTTTACCTCTGGGCTTTGTATCCTGTTCCAGTAATCTGTATTTCTGTTTTTGTGCCAGTACCATACTGTCATGATTACTGTAGCTTTGTAGTATAGTCTGAAGTCAGGGAGCCTGATTCCTCCAACTCCATTTTTCTTTCTCAAGATTGCTTTGGCTATTTGGGGTCTTTGTGTTTCCAAAGAAATTGTGAAATTTTTAGTCCTAGTTCTGTGAAAAATGCCAGTGGTAGTTTGATAGGGATTGCTTTGAATCTGTAGATTGCTTTGGGTAGTGTAGTCATTTTCACAATGTTGATTCTTCCAATGCAATAACATGGTATATCTCTCCATCTTTTTGCAACATGTTTAATTTCTTTCATCAGTGTCCTAGTTTTCTGCATACAGGTCTTTTGTCTCCTTAGGTAAGTTTTTCCTAGGGATTTTATCCTTTTTTGCAGTGGTAAATGGGAGAGTTTCCTTAATTTCTCTTTCAGATTTTTCATCATTAGTGTATAGGAATGCAAGAGATTTCTGTGCATTAATTTTGTATCTGCTACTTTACCAAATTCATTGATTAGCTTTAGTAGTTTTCTGGTAGCATCTTTAGGATTCTCTATGTATAGTATCATGTCATCTGCAAACAGTGACAGCTTTGCTTCTTCTTTTCCAATTTGGATTCCTTTTATTTTTTTTTCTTCTCTGGTTGCTGTGGCTAAATCTTCCAAACTATGTTGAATAACACTGGTGAGAGTGGATAATCTTGTCCTGTTCCTAATCTTATAGGAAATGGTTTCATCTTTTCACCATTGAGAACGA
This sequence comes from Aethalodelphis obliquidens, assembly GCF_003676395.1. NCBI lineage: Eukaryota > Metazoa > Chordata > Mammalia > Artiodactyla > Delphinidae > Aethalodelphis > Aethalodelphis obliquidens. Next base: position 15,858,810 of record NW_020837991.1, on the reverse strand, counting down.
TGTTGGCTGTGGGTTTGTCATATATGGCCTTTATTATGTTAAGTTCCCTCTATGCCTACTTTCTGGAGGGTTTTTGTCATAAATGGGTGTTGAATTTTGTCAAAAGCTTTTTCTGCATTTATTGAGATTATCATATGGGTTTTCTCCTTCAATTTTTTAATACGGTGTATCACACTGATTGATTTGTATATATTGAAGAATCCTTGCATTCCTGGGATAAACCTCACTTGATCATGGTGTATGATCCTTTTAATGTGCTGTTGGATTCTGTTTGCTAGTATATTGTTGAGGATTTTTGCATCTATGTTCATCAGTGATACTGGCCTGTAGTTTTCTTTCCTTGTCACATCTTTGTCTGGTTTTGGTATCAGGGTGATGGTGGCCTCGTAGAATGAGCTTGTGAGTGTTCCTCCCTCTGCTATATTTTGGAAGAGTTTGAGAAGAGTAGGTGTTAGCTCTTCTCTAAATGTTTGATAGAATTCGCCTGTGAAGCCATCTGGTCCTGGGCTTTTGTTTGTTGGAAGATTTTTAATCACAGACTCAATTTCAGTGCTTGTGATTAGTCTGTTTATACTTTCTATTTCTTCCAGGTTCAGTCTCGGAAGGTTGTGCATTTCTAAGAATTTGTCCATTTCTTCCAGGTTGTCCCATTTTATTGGCATACAGTTACTTGTAGTAATCTCTCATGATCCTTTGTATTTCTGCAGTGTCAGTTGTTACTTCTTTTTCATTTCTAATTCTGTTGATTTGAGTCTTCTCCCTTTTGTCTTGATGAGTCTGGCTAATGGTTTATCAATTTTGTTTATCTTCTCAAAGAATCAGCTTTTTGTTTTATTGATCTTTGCTATTGCTTCTTTCATTTCTTTCTCATTTATTTCTGCTCTGATCTTTATGATTTCTTTCCTTCTGCTAACTTTGGTTTTTTTCTGTTCTTCTTTCTCTAATTGCTTTAGGTGTAAGGTTAGGTTGTTTATTTGAGATGTTTCTTGTTTCTTGAGGTAGGTTTGTATTGCTATAGACTTTCCTCTTAGAACTACTTTTGCTGCATCCCATAGGTTTTGAGGCGTCATGTTTTCATTGTCATTTGTTTCTAGGTATGATTTGATTTCTTCAGTGATCTTGGTTATTAAGTAGTGTATTGTTTTGCCTCCATGTGTTTGTATTTTTTGCCAATTTTCCCCTGTAATTGACATCTAGTCTCATAGCATTGTGGTCAGAAAAGGGACTTCATACCATTTCAATTTTCTTGAATTTACTAAGGCTTGATTTGTGACCCACGATATGATTTATACTGTAGAATGTTCCATGAGGACTTGAGAAGAATGTGTATTCTGTTGTTTTTGGATGGAATGTCCTATAAATATCAATTAAGTCCATCTTGTTTAATGTATCATTTAAAGCTCGTGTTTCCTTATTTATTTTCATTTTGGATGATCTGTCCATTGGTGAAAGTGAGGTGTTAAAGTCCCCTACTATGATTGTGTTACTGTCGATTTCCCCTTTTATGGCTGTTATCATTTGCCTTATGTATTGATGTGTCCTATGCTGGGTGCATAAATATTTACAATTGTTATATTTTCTTCTTGGATTGATCCCTTGATCATTATTTAGTGTCCTTGTTTGTGTCTTGTAGGTCTTTATTTTAAAGTCTATTTTGTCTGATATGAGAATTGCTACTCCAGCTTTCTTTTGATTTCCATTTGCATGGAATATCTTTTTCCATCCCCTCACTTTCAGTCTGTATGTGTCCCTTGGTCTGGAGTGGGTCTCTTGCGACAGCATATATATGGGTCTTGTTTTTGTATCTATTCAGCCAGTCTATGTCTTTTGGTTGGAGCATTTACTCCATTTACATTTAAGGTAATTATTGATATGTATGTGCCTATTACTATTTTCTTAATTGTTTTGGGGTTTGTTATTGTAGGTCTTTTCCTTCTCTTGTGTTTCCTGCCTAGAGAAGTTCTTTATCATTTGTTTTAAAGCTGGTTTAGTGGTGCTGAATTCTCTTAACGTTTGCTTGTCTGTAAAGGTTTTCATTTCTCTGTCGAATATGAATGAGATCCTTGCTGGGTAGAGTAATCTTGGTTGTAGGTTTTTCCCTTTCATCCCTTTAAATATGTCCTGCCACTCCCTTCTGGCTTGCAGAGTTTCTGCTGAAAGATCAGCTGTTAACCTTATGGGGATTCCCTTGTATGTTATTTGTTGTTTTTCCCTTGCTGCTTTTAATATTTTTTCTTTGTATTTAATTTTGATAGTTTGATTAATATGTGTCTTGGCGTGTCTCTCCTTGGATTTATCCTGTGTGAGACTCTGCGCTTCCTGGGCTTGATTGAGTATTTCCTTTCCCATATTAGGGAATTTTTCAACTATAATCTCTTCAAATATTTTCTGAGTCCCTTTCTTTTTCTCTTCTTCTTGGACCACTATAATTCGAATGTTGCTTGTTTAATGTTGTCCCAGAGGTCTCTGTGACTGTCCTCAATCTTTTCATTCTTTTTTCTTTATCCTGCTGTGCTATAGTTATTTCTCTGTTTTATCTTCCTGGTCACTTATCCGTTTTCTGCCTCAGTTATTCTGCTACTGATTCCTTCTAGAGAATTTTTAATTCCATTTATTGTGTTTTTCATCATTGTTAGTTTGCTCTTTTTTTCTTCTAGGTCCTTGTTACACGTTTCTTGTATTTTCTCCATTCTATTTCCAAGATTTTGGATCATCTTTACTATCTTTACTCTGAATTCTTTTTCAGGTAGACTACGTATTTCCTCTTCATTTGTTTGGTCTGGTGGGTTTTTTCATTGCTCCTTCACCTGCTGTGTGTTTCTCTGTCTTCTCATTTTGCTTAACTTACTGTGTTTGGGGTCTCCTTTTCACCAGCTGCAGGTTCGTAGTTCCCGTTTTTTTTTTTGGTGTCTGCTCCCAGTGGGTAAGGTTGGTTCAATGGGTTTTGTAGGCTTCCTGGTGGAGGAGACTGATACCTATGTTTTGGTGGGTGAGGCTGGATCTTGTCTTTCTGGTGAGCAGGACTGCGTCCGGTGTTGTGTTTTGGGGCATCTGTGACTGTATTATGATTTTAGGCAGCCTCTCTGCTAATGGGTGGGGTTGTGTTCCTGTCTTGCTGGTTGTTTGGCATAGGGTGTCCAGCACTGTAGCTTACTAGTCGTTGAGTGGAACTGGGTCTTAGCGTTGAGATGGAGATCTCTGGGAGACGTTTTGCTGTTTGATATTACGTGGAGCCAGGAGGTCTCTGGTGGACCAGTGTCCTGAACTTGGCTCTCCTACCTCAGAGGCACAGGCCTGAAACCTGACCATAGCACCTAGACCCTGTCAGCCACACAGCTCAGAAAAAAGGGGAGAAAAAAAGAAAGAAATAAAATAAAATTATTAAAATAAAAATATTTTTAATATTAATTTTTTTTAAATTAAGAAGTAATAATAAAAAAAGAAAGAAAGAATTGAACCACCAAACCAAAAAACATATCCATCAATGATAACAAGCGCTAAAAACTATACTAAAAACAAAACAAAACAAAGTGGACAGACAGAATCCTAGGACAGTTGGTAAAAGCAATGCTATAGAGACAAATTCACACAAAGAAGCATACACATCCACATGCACAAAAAGTGAAAAAGGAAAAATATATGTATATCTATGTATAAAATTTTTTTAAAAAGGAAGAGAGCAACTAAATCAGTAAACGAATCTACCAGTGATAATAAACTCTAAATACTAAACTAAGATAAACATAAAACCAGAAACAAATTAGATGCAGAAAGCAAACCCCAAGTCTACAGTTGCTCCCAAAGTCCACTGCCTCAATTTTGGGATGATTCGTTGTCTATTCAGGTATTCCACAGATGCAGGTACGTCAAGTTGCCTGTGGAGATTTAAACCGCTGCTCCTGAGGCTGCTGGGAGAGATTTCCCTTTCTCTTCTTTGTTCGCACAGCTCCTGGGGTTCAGCATTGGATTTGGCCCTGCCTCTGCATGTAGGTTACGTGACGGCATCTGCTCTTTGCTCAGACAGGACGGGGTTAAAGGAGCAGCAGCTTCTGGGGCTCTGGCTCACGCAGGCTGGGGGGAGGGAGGGGTACGGATGCGGGGCGAGCCTACAGCGGCAGAGGCCGGCGTGACATTGCACCAGCCTGAGGCACGCCATGCCTCAGGCACGGGGAAGTTGTCACTGGGTCCCGGGACCCTGGCAGTGGCGGGCTGCACAGGCTTCTGGGAGGGGTGGTGTGGAGAGTGACCTGTGCTCGCACACAGGCTTCTTGGTGGCGGCAGCAGCGGCCTTAGCGTCTCATGCCCGTCTCTGGGGTCCGCGCTTTTAGCCGCGGCTCGCGCCCGTCTCTGGAGCTGCTTTAAGCAGTGCTCTTAATCCGCTCTCCTCGCGGACCAGGAAACAAAGAGGGAAGAAAAAGTCTTTTGCCTCTTCGGCAGCTCCAGACTTTTCCCCGGACTCCCTCCCGGCTAGCTGTGTACACTAGCCCCCTTCAGGCTGTGTTCACGCCACCAACCCCAGTCCTCTCCCTGGGAGCCAACCTCCGAAGCCCGAGACTCAGCTCCCAGCCCCTGCCCATCCCGGCGGGTGAGCAGACAAGCCTCTCAGGCTGGTGAGTGCCGGTTGGCACCGATCCTCTGTGCGGGAATCTCTCTGCTTTGCCCTCCGCACCCCTGTTGCTGCGCTCTCCTCCGCGGCTCTGAAGCTTCCCCGCTCCACCACCCGCAGTCTCCGCCCGCGAAGGGGCTTCCTAGTGTGTGGAAACCTTTCCTCCTTCACAGCTCCCTCCCAGAGGTGCAGGTCCTGTCCCTATTCTTTTGTCTCTGTTTTTTCTTTTTTTCTTTTGCCCTACCCAGGTACGTGGGGGAGTTTCTTGCCTTTTGGGAGGTCTGAGGTCTTCTACCAGCATTCAGTAGGTGTTCTGTAGGAGTTGTTCCACATGTAGATGTATTTCTGATGTATTTGTGGGGAGGAAGGTGATCTTCACGTCTTACTCTTCTGCCATCTTGAAGGTCTCTTCAACAGTTTCTTAATTGCAACTATCATGAGATTTTGTGTGCATGTGTACACACGTGTGAGTGTGTTAAGGACTGTGCTACCTGTCAGCTTACTGAGCTTGTAGTCCATTGAAACAAATAAAAAGACACATTGACATTTTGAACACCCTGGTATGAGGCATGGGAAACACAACATCATTTCTGTGCTATTCGTGCCAAAACAGCCTCAGTCCAGCATGAAGGGGAAAAAAAATGATCAGACAAACCCACACTGAGAGACATTCTATAGAGAGCTAATCAATATTTTTCCAAAGTGTCAAGAAATTGCAAGACAGGAAAAGACTGAGAAAGTGTTGCTGTCTGGAGGAGACTAAGAAGAGATAAAGCCAGATGCCAAGTGGGGTCCCAGATAGGATTCTGGTGCAGAAAAAGGACATTAGTGGGAAAACTGGTGAAATTCGACTAAGATCTTTAGTTAAGAGTATTGTACCAGTGTTAATTCCCTGGTTCTCATCATTGTACTGTATTTATAAATAATTGGTTAACATTAGGGGAAGCTGGGTGAGGAACAAAATGGGAATTTTGTACTAGCTTTGCAATTCTTTAGTCTAAAATTTGTTGAAAATAAAAAGGTTTTCAAAAAACATGTTTTTCATAGGAACTTTTCATAGTTTCCTTGAGACACTTCAGTTTTTAATCATTCTAATACGACTGTACATTTATCCTGAATAAACTTAGCCTTTTTCATGTAAGTCAGTTGCCCCAGCATATGATGGTTAGATCAGAGTCAGGAAGACAGACTTTTGAATTCCATCTCTGCCATTTATCAGAACCTTGACTTTGGGAATTATTTAGTTTCTCTGGGCCTCGATTTTCTCATCTATAAATATGGAATGAGGATGGGTATGAGGAGGAGGATGATAGTAACACTTTGTGAAGAGGTTGAGAGGGTCAAAGGCAATAACATTTAGTAAGTGCTTAGCACGATGGTTAGGACATAATAAGCGCTTTATAAATATTAGTTGTTGCTCTTGATATTATTGTTAAAATCTCTTTTCCGTTATTCAGCAGTAAAATGTACATTATGTCCCATTTCTGCTATGAAGATAAAACAAAGTATTGTATCTAAAACATTATGTCTTCCTGGCACACTGTTGCCGCTAAATAAGGTGTGGTTACTACTATCCATCCATCCTTCCATCCATTCAGTATTTTTGAGGGTCTCCTATGTACTAGAGATTGGCATGTCTTTTATGTGAAAAAGCACTGCTACTAATCTTTGAACGGGCAGAGTAATCATAATAAGCAATGCCTCATATGTGTGGAGCACATTACAATCCATACAGAGCTTTCTCATACATTATTTCATTAGATACCTTCTGAAGCATTTGCTGTAGTTGTCAGTTTCTATTCATGTGGGTGATGACAGTGAGTGTCAGAGAGGTTGTGATACATCTTAGCTTATGTGACTCATCAGGGAGTTGACAAACTTCTTCTGTAAAGGGATCAGCAGTAAATGTTTTAGCTTTGTGGGCCGCGCGGTCTCTGTGCAGCTATTCGACTCTGTCCCTGGAGCCCGAAAGCAGCCATAGACAGTCAGTGAGCAAACGCATGGGACTGTGTTCCATTAAACCTGATTCACAAAAATGGGCAGCGGACCAGATTTGTGGGCCCCTGAACTAGTCAGGGCAAAGCAGAAACTCAACTTGAGATTGCTGACTCCAAGTTAAGGCATGCCACAATCCTCTGTTGCATCGTTTCAGCACAGTTGTTAAGCAGAGAACGCTGCAGTACACCTCTGCAATTTCACTAAACTAAAATGAGCATCTAGCCCCTGTTTCTATATTCTGCTTCTTGGTCATCAAGAAATATTTTATTAAACACTCAGGAGAAATCCAGATTCACTTTGCCTCTCAGTTCTGTTACTTTTATCCAAAATTTATGAATGGGAATTTTTCTTAGGGAGCCCCTGTAACCACTGATGTCTTGTCTAGTTCTCATACACCCTCTTTTAAAACGTTACGTTCTAGAAATGCTTTCTTTTTCTTTCTCTTTTTGGTGGGAGTAGGGAGAGGAGCCGCCTAAAACGAATTTGTACAATAGCTTCTAAATGCAGTTTTCCCCTTTGATATTGAAGATTTAAAAAAATTCTGAAATGTCCTTAAAAAGCAGACACTTTTTTTGCTTCTAATATGGGCCCCTCTCTGACACATCACGATTCTCCAAAGATTGCCAACAGTGCTTCCGCAGTCCCACCTGAAGTCCTTCCGTTACCCGGGGTGGAACTGGTGAGGGTTGGCTTTATGCAAAGCAGCTTGCCGATGGCCTGAGGGATCTCTTCACTTATCTTGGGCCTCGTCATTTCCTCTTCTCTTCAAGGTGGAGATCATTTGCCTCGATAGCAAAAGTGGAAGCAAAATAGGAATGGAATGATTCTGCTTTCTCATTACCTTCTATTAGCATTACAGCATCTGCATCAAGCAATAAGTCAAACCCATCCTTTTTCTCATCTGACTCTAAACACAGTCTTAGCCTGACGTTCTTTGTGATCTCACCAGGTTTTGTAAGCCTTGGCTTCCCCTGGGCTTTTTGATGCTGTTTTTACAGATTTAAGTTTCTCTTCCCTGATGATTTGTGCTTCCTTCCACACATCCTTATCTTCTTCTTCTCACTTAATTACAGAACCAAAATAAATGTACAAATTGAAAACCATAAAAGCAATACAATTCAAATATATGACACGGATTTAATATGGCAGTGCTGTTTTGCTGAAACATTTGCCAGACCTGCACCTTGAACGCAGTCTTCTATGATCTTTTCCACTCGGAGTAGGTTCTTTTGAGCCTGGCTGCCCTGTACGGTCTCATGATGTTTGTTAACCCAATAGGCCTTCCAGTTTGTGCCCTTCAAGCTATACAGTGTTTGTTAGTTTAATGTGTGTTTATATCATTTTTGCCTTTCCTTGTGGCAGGGATATGCCATTATCCATTAAGTCTACCACTGTTCTCTTTTGATTAGCTTTTTGTCGAGAGCATCATAAACAAAAGTACAAAGACGAGGGCTTCCCTGGTGGTGCAGTGGTTGAGAGTCCGCCTGCCGGTGCAGGGGACACAGGTTCGTGCCCCGGTCCGGGAAGATCCCACATGCCGCGGAGCGTCTGGGCCCGTGAGCCATGGCCACTGGGCCTGCGTGTCCGGAGCCTGTGCTCCGCAACGGGAGAGGCCACAACAGTGAGAGGCCCGTGTACCGCAAAAAAAAAAAAAGTACAAAGATGACACTGGACCACCACCTGGCAGTGTTCATTCAGAAGTTGTTTAACAACTTCATATTGAAGAGTATACTTCAGATTCATTTTTATGTCACTGAAATGAGATTAAAAGTTTGAAGGTGTTTATTGAGATTTTTGTGTTTTCATAAAATATGAATTTTGGATACTGAGGAGATCCCTGAATCTATGATAACCTATATCTGCAGCTCTGTTTAAGGAATATTGACTGAGACAACAAAACCCTTCTGGTTTTTTTTCTAAACATTCAGCTGTTTCCTCCCCCAAATTCTCCTCCTTCCTCTTCTAGCCATTCTTGAACTGGACATGTCTACTTAGGCTCTCAAATTCTTGAGTTTTCTCTGAAGAATTGCAGAGCCACTGAAGATCTGACTGCAGGTTTCTCTGCTTTTATCACTGCTCTACCTGAATTAAAAGTAGGGTGTGTTCGTTAGCTGTGCAGTGGGTGAGGCTATCCCTGGCATCTCAGATGCATTGCTCCAAGACAAGACCCGAACCGCTGGTTAGCGGTATGATAGGAGTCCATGGCTGCATCTGAAGATCTCAGGGAGAGGTCTCCCATCACCAGAGAGGAGGTCCTTGTCTCCCGCTCTCCTTGTCTCCCACTGCTATCTCTGACCATTGCTGTCTCCCACCTTTTATGTGTAAGATGGTCATGAATTCTCCCTCTGAGCTGGTATTTTTTTTCCTTCCGTGAGAAGACCCTCAAACCATTTATTGGTTCCAGTTCCTTTCCAGCTCCATGAATGATCTTCTGTTGTTTCTGGAAATATTATTTCCCTTTCAACCGGTTGGGACATGCAGAACAACCCCCAAGATCCACCACCTGCTCTGACACTTGTCAGACACTGCCTGGCATGTACTGTTTGGGTGATTCTCAGGCCCTGGGAGGAAGGCATTTCATTGTGTTACCATCAGGACAATGAAAGCCTCCCTTGCTGTCTAGACCTACCCGTATTCTACTAAGCTGGAGTCCTTTGTCAGCCTACCTAAAAGTCCTATGGGAACCCTGACATGCAGACTTCCTCTTGCCAAGCCTGTTGATGAAACCTTCCTTTTTACACTTCCTTTATCACAGCCTGAGAATGGGCGTTTTCTTTATGTCTATTCTCTCCTCTTTCTTCCTCTCACTCTTTTCTGTTCTTTCTCCTCTTTGCCTCCATCGTTTGTGGGTTACTCATCAGCCCATGTTTGTATAAAATAATATCAACTCTACTTTTAGGAGGAATGCAGATACTGGCTCTCTGTCCTAGAGCATCTCCCCCTCCCTCCAGCTCAAGTCACCTTCCCTCTCTTCTCCTTGCTTCGTATCTCTGCTCCTATTGGATTTCTATCTGGGTACCCATGATATCGAATCATCCTGTGTGTAAACCATACACACTTTTCAGAATTGGTTGTTTGGGAAATTAGTAACTCAGTTGTGTTTCCGGGAAACTTTTGCTTAGGAATTGTTTCTATAGTTGGTCTGCCTGTAATTAGAAATTCAACTTCTATATTTATCCTCTGGACGCCACTCTCCTGGTGGCAAACTGGTGGATTCATTGACATTCTCTTCCTCCTACAGCTGACTTAGAAATGTTTCTCTCCAAAAATCAATCACGATACTGAAATCAACTCTGCCAATCTGGGCACCAAAAGAGAGGGCCATGCGGGATGTCTGATGATAATCACTGTGTTATTTCAGGACTTTTCACATTCCAGGATGGCCGTGGGGCAGTCAGGCAAGAAAAATATGAAATCATGTTCTTGTTGGGTGGTGTGAAGTTTGACTTGTACTGTTCAACTCATAGTCTTTAGTCTGGCTTGCCTCTGGCTAATGTCAAATGATCACTTTCACCCTTAGCTACCACCTCCAAATGTTCTGTGCTATAGAAGAAGAACAAATAAGTGATTTTTAATAAGGTTGTTATCGCTTCCCTTAATTTCACACAATCATTAAGTACATTCTCCAAAACTGCATTTTCTAAGTTATGCCATAGCCGAAATATATACAGTATAATTAGTGATGGAATTTTAAGAGATGTAATTGTGGAAGACCTTCTTTGGGGTCTCTTCCTAAAGGATACAGGCAAGAGTTCAGCTGGTATTCAGAAAGGTACCACGTTAAAAATTCTTTCTAAATCCTGAGAAACTGACCTGGTTGTACTGATATGCTTCATCTTCATGGTGAATTCAATAACCTTTCTGGTTGTATTCTTTATAAAATGACTTTTGACTTATAGATATTCACATATATGCAGTTGGTTATAATCCCAGAGTAAATAAGGGAAGTGGGTGGGAAATGGATTCCTGAGTCATTAGTATGGAGAATTATCTCAAACACAATAGATTTTCATCATGACAAATCACATAAAATCTCCGTAGCAACTTCACATAATTATGCATAAGATTTCAGTGTAGTAACAAAACTAAGCCCGGAAGAAATTGTAAAGAATAGTGATAGAGGGTGAGAGAGATGTGGAGGTAGGTGGCACATAGGAAGATTGAAGGGGGACAGTTCTATGATGTGAAAAATGCACAAAGGACAAAAAAGACCGTCTGCTTTGTGCTCTGGAGAGAACTGATTAAGTCACTACATTGTCTGGAAATTGGGGACTGGGGGTGGCACAGTCTACTGAATACTGAGGAGCCTGCTAGAACCACCGTTGTTCAAGGAGTGTCAGCATTTCTATGACAATTCTTTTCTGAGTTTATAACGACCATAAGGAGTCTCTTAGGCAATACATTGGATACTAGATTGAAATAGAGAAAGGATTTTATAGTTATTTTTTGAATTTATGAATCTTGCTTGAGCTCTTAGATTTAAAAGAAAAAGAAACTGTAGAAGCACTCCCAATATGCGAATAGTATCAAGTTTAGTTACTATGAAACAGAACTGAGATGCTGTAACACAAATGTTCCTTGCAATTTAAATGATTGTTTTTTGCAAATGTTAGCACATAAAGCTAACTCACGCTTGGGTAATTTTCCTGCCTGAGTCCCCAGCATAAAGTTATTTACTATAGGTCAGTAGCAGCAATATGGCTTTTGTTAACAACCGTTTATAGAGTGTTGCTGCCCTGTAATTATGAAGGACATTAGTAGCTTAATTTCGTGATTCATATAAGAAAAAAGAATGATAATTTCTGGAAACTCCCAGGCCACAACAGAACATTGAGAAATTAGGTGGTGTTGATGATAAAAGAACAAGATAATGTGACCTAATCAATTTGGTTCAACACATATTAATTCCATTGGTACTATGACTCATTTCAGAATGAGGACTAGAAGCATCAAGATGACTGACGTAGTCTGTGAAGTGAGAATACCTAGACTCTAGAGTAGGATACAGACATGTAACTGGTTAATTTCAATGTCACAGAGCAAATGCTGAGATCTGCTCAGGCTTATATCTAACTGGAGCAGAGAGACACATAACCAAACATCTCCTGGAGGAGACGTAATAAGTTTTCAAGGGAGAAAGTGTCAGCAAGGTGAAGAAAAGTGAGGACAGCATTCCAGACAAAGGAAATGGCATAAGCAAAGGTACAGAGGTGTGTGAATGAATGCAGTGTGTTCAGCAATGTAGTAACTCCCTCTTTAGTATTCCCAGAGCTTAAGGCAAAGAGTGGAGGGAAATGGGATTGAATCTGTAGGAGGGACTTAGTTCAGGTCAGGCCTTTTCTGCCAAGCAAGTGACCAAAAAAACGTTGCTCTTAAAAAGATGGGGGCTACTGAACAGGCTCATGAAAAGATACTCATCATTGTTAATCATCAGAGAAATAAGGTATCACCTCACACCTATCAGAACGGCTATTATCAAAAAGACCACAAATTATAAATGTTGGCACGGATATAGAGAAAAGGGAACTCTCCTACACTGTTGGTGGGAATGTAGATTGGTGCAGCCACTATGGAAAACAGTATGGAGGTTCCTCAAAAAACTAAAAATATAATATTAAAAAAAAATAGAACTACCATATGATCCAGCAATTGCATTCCTGCCTATGTATCCAGAAAAAACAAAAACACTTATTTGAGAGGATATATGTACCCCAATATTCAGAGCAGCATCATTTACAATAGCCAAGATATGGAAGCAACCTAAATGTGTCCATCAGCTAATGAATGAATAAAGAAGATGTGATGAAATAAATGAAATACTACTCAGCCATAAAAAAGAATTAAATTCTGCCATTTGCAACAATGTGGATGGACCTAGAGAATATTATGCTTAGTGAAATAAGTCAGAGAAAGACAAATGCTGTATAATATAACTTTTACATGCAATCTAAAAAATAAAAAAAAACAAATGAACATAATAAAACAGAAACAGAGTCACAGATCTAAAAAACAAACTAGCAGTTACCAGTGGAGAGGGGGAAGGGGAGAGAGGCAAGATAGGGGTAGGGGATTAAGACGTACAAACTACTGTATGTATAAAATAAATAAGCTACAAGGATATATTGTACAGTACAGGGAATATAGCCAATATTTTACAATAACTTTAAATGGAGTATAATCTATAAAAATATTGAATCACTATGTTATATACCTGAAACTAATATAATATTGTAAATCAACTATACTTCAATAAAAATAAACACATAAATTAACAAATACCTAAAACAAAACATAAAAGAGTTTTTTAGAGCTCCTAGCACTGTTCTCATTTTAAACGTAGTAGATTCCAAATAATGTTGGGTTTTTTTAAAATTTTATTTATTTATTTATTTTGGCTGTGTCAGGTCTTAGTTGCGGCACGCGGGCTCAGTAGTTGCCCCACGGCATGTGGGATCCTAGTTCCCCGACCAGGGATCGAACCCACGTCCTCTGCATTGGAAGGCAGATTCTTAACCACTGGACCACCAGGGAAGTCCCCCAAATAATTTTTTAAATATTAAAATGACTTTAATTAGATCTTTAAGAAGAAGATGGAGACTACTGAAATACCCAAGTGCTTAGAGCAAGATAGCAACATGACAGGATTTACATTTTGGAGAGATACCTCGACTTCATTTTGGAGAGTGGAATTAGCAGGGAAAGGTTAAAGCCAAAGAAATTGATAAAAAGATCATTTTTGAAGCACAGACCTTTCCAGTGACCCATCTCCTTTGTTCCAAATATCAGGGGCTAAGTACAAGTCCCTAGCAAGCCCATTTATGCCCTCTCTAACTATGAGAATCTTTACTTAAATTCATTATTTTCAGGGTGATCTTAGCTATGCCCTCTTACAATTAAAATGTTAATTAAATTGGTTTAATTATGCATTATGGAAACTATTCTCATTTTTAGGACGGATTTAGACTTTTTTTTTTTTTGCTTTTAAGCAGAACATCTGCTTAAAAGTGATTATGGACACATAAGGATTTATTCTATTTTAAAGGCTGTAAGAAAAACGTCTATTTTCACATTAGTCTGTATGTGTGTGTGCGCGTGTGTGTGGGTTGTGTGTATGTGTATTTGTATCACCCAACTAATAGGAATAAGTGTTGGGTGACTACAGTTTTGAACAAAGGACAAGAAATAGGACATTATCTAGGGTTGGGAAAGCATGAACTCATTTATTCATCCATCCATCAAATATTTTTGAGGGCCTGTCAAGTGACAAGGACTGTTCCAAGCAAGAATGAAGCAGTCATGTGCAAAACAGACACAAGCCTTGCCCTTGTGGAAATTACAGTCTAGCAAGGATGACCAACATTAATCAGATAAGTGTATTTGCCTTTAAACACTTAATGCAAATCTATCTCACAATGCCATTTACCCAAGTCTTGCTTTTCAAGATGATCAAGAATCTCAGTTCCTTGGCATTTTCCAACTCTCCGTCAGTTGTCTTTCAATTGTATGAGGAGGAATGTTGACACTGAACATGGCTCCCTGGATTCCCGGGAAAATAGTTTCAAGGCCTCTCCATCTTTTTTGTATAATGCAAATACTAATTTTATGATTTCTCCTATTATCCCTAAATCCTAATTAAAAAGTATAATAGACTTTAACTTCAACTGCAAAATTTTAGGGATTTCTCAAAAAGTGTAAATATTTAGTTACAACCCCTGGATGAATGAGTGACTTTCTAGTTTGTGGAGTGTAAGGCTTTCTCCAAATTTCAACATAAGTAAATAAATTCCCAGATGTGCACTAATGTCTTGATTGGGTGATACAGCCCTGAGATGTCCTCATTTACATCCCGTCCTTCAGTCCTCATTCAACTATGTGATCCTTTAACTCTAGGGAGTTAGATATATTGACCAGAAAATCAGAGTTCAGTCTCCAGCACAGATGCCTTTGAACTCTCTCCCCTATTCCTCTGACAGCTCCAGGCAAGGACAGCGAAGCTGCAGGGCAAGTGGTGAAAATGGTCATTAAATTCTTTACTTTGTTCCTCCCTTAGTCAGTATTCACCTTACATTGCTAACTCTGTACAGATAGGGACAAAATATGTATAATATTTTTTAATAGTGGTCCCACAGGACCCTGAGAGGTGGTTAATAAAAATACAAGGCACAGGTGTGATCTGGGATTTGTATAGGACACTGCTCCTTCAAATGTGAAAAGCAGAATCACGGATTTTAATGTGAAGATTTTGCAAAAAAAGATCGAATTTAAAGAACCTAGATTTTTAAAAAAGTAAATGCAAATATGTGACTTGAAGTGCTTGTACTCCATGTACAATGTTTGTAGAATCTCTCTGCTTTGCAAGGTTGAATCTAAGAAGGCTTCTTGGGAAAACTGGACTCTGAGGTATCCTTTGCAGTAGAGTATCTGGGAAGAAGTTGATGTTCCCTGGTTTTTGTGTAGCTAGAAAAACAGATGAAAGACAAGGCAAGGTCATAAAAAAAAAAGAAAGAAAAACTTCAGTAATCACAATATTAAAAAGTAAAATAGTAAAATCTTTTGACTCAAAATAAAACTGAGGCTCCAACTCCAAATCTGCTGTAGCTATGAGGAAAGAAAATATTTCCAGCTATATCTGAACATTTTGAAAACAAAAATTCAAGGAAAGGATTAACTCTTGTCTGTGATATTAGCATCTCATATCTGGAGAGGTTCTGTCTGTTAATATGAATCATAATATGATTTGTCAGTAGATGTATGCAGAACTTTTTATTCAAACCTCAGTACGTTTTATTTGCATATAAAGTGGCGCATTTCTACTCAACAATAACTAGCCCTGAAGGAGTGATATTTAATAGGAGAATACAATTATCCCAGGAAGGCCATAAACATTTTCTTTAGGGCGATGGCTACAGTTAAGATAGGCTCATAATCATTCATGTAAAGTACTAGGCTGTTACCAAACTGAGCTAGAGAAAAATTTAAGCAAGAAAATTATTGTGATTTCATTTGAATAAAGTATCTATTTTCACTTATCCACCATTTCATTTCAGGAGTTATAAACATAAAGGTCAATGAGCTATTAAATTTTTATTTTGGATTCTATGTGAAGGCCTCAAACAATTATTTTAAGTACAAATATTAAGAAGTGTAAGTATTTTATTCTGTACCACATTAAACAGCCAGAATTGCTTTATTTTTCAGCTAAGATGATGACATTATAGGGAAACTAGTTAGAATATATCTAGTTAATGATTCTGGTCTTTTAAAGTGGCCTCTTCAGGATGTCTTATCAATCACATGCCTTACATACGTTGGAGCTCTTTTTTTTGCATTTTTTTTTCTGATTAACTTTTTTCCCTTTTATTTAGTTAGTTTTAAAGTGAACTATAGTTGATTTAAAATGTTGTGTTAATTTCAGGTATACAGCAAATTGATTCAGATACACACACACACACACCTATATATATATATATTCTTTTATACATACTTATATATATAAAATCTTTTTATGTATATAAATCTATTTTCAGGTTCTTTTCCAGTATAGGTTATTACAAGATACTGAATATAGTTCCCTGTTCTTTACAATAGGCCCTTGTTGGTTATCTATTTTATATATAGTAGTGTGCATATGTTAATCCTAAACTCCTAATTTATCCCTCCCCACCACATTGGAGCTCTTTTGACTGAGTATTTTTTTCTGAGATTTTTGGACATTTCCTAAATAGCTATCATGTCTCGATATTTTAGAAGTTATACATGGTCTTGCAAACAAACCAGAAAAATATAGAAGCTAACTTATTTTAACCTATCCTCCTAATTTTGGTAGAGGTATTATTCTATTAGGAATCAGAAGGCTTGGGCCATCAACTTGGCTTCTATCATTAATAAGTTGGATGATCATTCAATTCTCTTCTACAGAACTTTTTTATCTCTTAGTTGAAATATTGGACCAACTGCTGAGAATTCCCCAGGCCAAGATTGCTGGAGATATTGTTCCTTAACCCAAGCTGGTGTGTGATGATAACATCACAGAAGCTTGTAGGCAAGAAGCAAAAAGAGAAGTGAGGTCACTGAGGTGGAGAAGGGAGTTTGAACCAGTAGTGAAGGAGCCTGAGGTCAGTCTGTCTTAAATACAGACCATAAAGAAGATTGGAGAAGTTGGTGAGATGTGAGAACAGTCATAGCAAATGCCCTGAGGTTACCCTGTCTGGCCAACGTTCAGAGAGAACTGTACCCAGAAGTCCAGGAAAGAGATCAACATGGGAAACCTGGACTAGATGGTCTATAAGGTGCCTTCTAGCCTTGAAAACTGTGGGAATGTCTTCTCTCTTAAGGTTACTGGATAATAATCTAACTTATTCTGTCTGCAAATGCTTCATGCCTTTTTGGTAACAATAGGACAGAATTCAGGCTTTAGATTTGCAGGCTGGTTTTATGAGACCTCAATACTAACGCTTTTTTTTCTTTTCTTTTCTTTTCTTATCAAAGTTCACTTCCCTTGAGCTTGTGAATAACTGCGTTCTAATTGAGAATTCAGTGTCCTCCGCTCAGTCCAAGTTTGTTTGAATAAGGCCCCAAATTTCTTTCAAGGCTGGTCCACCCAGAGCCTTGGCCTACTCTTCAGTTTCTAACAAGACCAGTTAGTTTGTTTGGCAAAAAGCTGTGGAGTCACAAGACAGACAGCCGACTTTAAATGTTTCTTTTTGGCTTTTATTTGGCCAACATCTGGGCAACGCATCTCGAGCCAGTTTCTCGGCATATGTTCTTCTGGAAATTCTATTTCAGTTGACAGTGGGAAATGAATTTAGCTAGTCTAAAAATGGCCTCATTTCATCCCCCAGGCCAGTGGGATTTCTGGCCAGAGTCTTCTGCGGCAGACATCTCCCTGAATTTCTGCAGTCTGTGTCAGTCACTGGCAGCCCCATCTGATCAGATCATTCTCTGAAGGTGAGCACATGACCTCCTTTGTATGTGCAGAGCACCCACCCTCATCCTTCTACACTCAGCCACTCAGCAGCCCCAGAGTGGCGAGGTTGGCCTTGCCACAACCCAGGTCCTACTGATGTCCCTGCCCAGGCTAAGGCAGCCACGGTCAGGAGGCCAGCCATCCTCGTGTGCTTGGGTGCGCCCTAACCCTTCCTCCCTCTCCTGGGCCTCTGCTCCACACACACTTGACACAGGTTTCGTGCTCATCTGTGCCTTGTAACTTATGCCAAACTGTGTCTGGCACAGCTCTTGCCTTGGAACGCTTGTGCCTCATGTATCCATCCATTCATCTTCCATCCATCCATCCATCCATCCATCCATCTATCCATCCATCCATCTATCCATCCATCCATCCATCCATCCATCCATCCCTCCATGTATTGAGTCGAGATGAATTTATTGAGCACCTACTGCATATCAGACACAGTGATCAATGCTAGGGAGACAGCAGGGACAGAACAAACAAACATCCCTGCCCTCATGGAGCTTCCTTTCTAGTGGAAAAGACAGATTATAAAGAAAATAAAGCAAAATGTGTAGAAGGTGATGAGTGCTGTGGAGGAATAAAAGCAGGGAGGGGATACAGAGCACTGGGCTTGTGGTTCAGGGAAGGCTCTCCTTGGAGGGACGATCTGAAGGAGAGGAAATGAACCAGAAGGAATCTAAGACAAAGGGCAGGTTTTGGGGTGCTGTCTTCACTCCAGAAGTGTGTTGTGTGTTACCTCATGGGGTACGGGAAGTCTTGGAGGAGTTTGAGCAGGAGAGTGACCTGATGTGATTTACATTTTAACAGTGTCATTCTGGCTGCCCTCAAGGGCAAGGTCAGAAGCAGGAGACCCATTTGGAGGCTGATGTAATAATCAGGGTGGGTCAGAATATGGTAGTGAACGTGAGGGGGAGTGGCAGGATTCTGAATATATTTTGAAGA
Source organism: Aethalodelphis obliquidens (assembly GCF_003676395.1). Taxonomy (NCBI): domain Eukaryota; kingdom Metazoa; phylum Chordata; class Mammalia; order Artiodactyla; family Delphinidae; genus Aethalodelphis; species Aethalodelphis obliquidens. Next base: position 15,840,292 of record NW_020837991.1, on the reverse strand, counting down.
GAAAGCAGACAAGCTTTTGTGATGGATGCAATGTGGGGAGAGAAAGGAAAGAGTCCAAGAAGATGCCAGGTCTGGCCTGGGTCATGGCCAAGACAGCATTGCCCGTCTCACATGGGGAGACTGGTGGGGGGGACAGGTGGAGGAGGCCATGTCGGGTGAAGAGCATTAAGTCTTCATTGCGTGTCTTTTATGAAGCAAGCAAATCATCTCAGACACAGGGAAGATAATCTATTGGAAACAGCTTGAGCCAAATAATAATAATAATAATGGGAGCTAGCACTCACCTGATGATGCTTGGGTGTACGTTTTCTCATTCAACCCTCACAAGAATCTTATAAGGTAGCTGATTTTATTAATCATTATTATAATCAATATAGATTTAATTAATAATTTTTATAACTATAATAATTATACTTGTTATAAGTATTATAGTTATAATGATATTAAATCTATACTAATTATTTTATATTATATTGAAATAATTACTATAATTGTTATTACATGGTAGATGAGTTTATTAGTAGTAGTACTATAACTACTACTACTACTTATAGAAGAAAAAATTAAGGCTCAAAGAAGTTAGATTACTAGCATAAAGTTCCTCAGTTTATGGGTACCAAGTTTTAAACTTGGGACTGTCTGTCACTCACTAAAGTCAGGTTTTAAGTGGTTAAATGAACCACATAGGCAGCAACCCTCAAAGGGGATGCAGGTGACTTTTGCTTTTTCCCGAAGCCATTAAGCACTTGCTTTTGTTGCTCCTGGAGCTGTCAGCTGGGCTTTTATCCCTTCAATCCATAGCCATGAAATAATTGCCTTCTGTGTAGCAAGCTCCGTGCTGGTTCTGGGGATGTGCTGTTGTATAAACTCGAATATGCCCCCTGCCTTCTTATGGTTTAATCTTTATTTATAGAAACAAAGATAAAATTACAACTGTGGTAAGTCATTCAAAGGACAGGTCCAGGGCATGGCGAGGGCATCTAATGGAGGAATGTGACTTAGTCTGGGGAAGGAGTGATGATTTAGCAGAGCAAAGGCAAGTAGGAGCTAACTAGGCAAAGGGGGATGGGGAGAAGTGGTTCCAGGCAGAAAGGACATGTGCAAGGGCCCTGGGGCAGGAAGAAACATTGCACATCCTGCATCCCATCCCAGGAACTTAAGGAAGGTCTGCCTCACAGGGGCTCAAGAGCAAGGAGTGGAGTGAGGCAAAACAAAAGCTAGAGGTCTCCACAGGCAGGATCAGACATTGAGAGCTCATCGTGGGTGACCACATAATTTGTCATCCAAACTGCCACACTTTTGAGAGTGCTCAAATACTAAACAGGATAGTTTATTGGCACTAGTGGGAGAACTAGGTTTGTCCTGGCCACACTAGGCTGATAGACACACTATTTATAGACCAGTTTAAGGATTTTAGTCCTTATTGTAGGAGTTGATGGGGACTAATTAACAGGTTTAGCAAAGTGGAAAGGGTTGGCGTGGTCAGATTTGCATTTTTAAAGGATCACTCTGAGTTTAATTAATAGTATTGTACCAACATCCACTTCCTAGATGTTATGATTATGGTTATATAAAATGTTATCATTGGGAAAGCTAAGTGAAGGGTACCGGGAACTCTGTGTTTTAATTTTGCAACTTCCTTTGAATCTAAAGTTATTTCAAAATGAAAAAATAAATATTAAGCTTACTCTGGTTGCTGAGAACAGATAAGAGGTGGGCCAGTTGGAAAAACAAAGTTCAGAGAGGAGGCTAGTTGTATAGACCGTGTAAGAGTTGAGGACAAAGTAGTATGGAGGTGTTAGAAAGGGATAGTTAAGCTACAAAGCCAGTAAGTAGGCTGCTCTGGGAATCGCATTTCTTTGTGCTCTCTGAGATGTTCCCCCCAAGAGGATCCCTAGAAGAGAAGATAGGGGTCATTGGGGCTGCCCTTCTAACACACAGTTTCCCTCCTGTTAACTGCAAACTCTCCTAGGGTGGTCGGAGTAGTGGCTGGGAAAAGCAAATTCATTCATTCATGCCATCATTATCTCTTCTTTCTAGGGAAACAAGATGACGTTTCCCCAAACCAAAGCCCACAGAATGGGAATTACAGGGTTTGAACTTACCACAAACAAATAATTAAAATATACACCCTCCTTTTTTTGTGGATAGAGAGAAGGCAGTAAGAAGGAAGGAGTTGACAGGACATTTTTAGATGAAGGAGAGGTCGAGAAGGATGTGTGCTCAAAATAAACTGCTTTTGAAAAAAAAAAGTGTGCTTGAGAGTTTTATTTTCGGGAGACCATATTTTTTCATTACTCCGATACTGGAAGACTTCTAACAAGAAATATGTTAGTATTTACTTATTTTTCCATCTTGGCTTGCATGGCTTTGGGGATTTCTAAACTTCAGTTCCTCTTTGTTATGTGTCTTCTTCTTTCTTCTAAGTCCTTCCCAGGTGGGCAGAAGGTTGCAGTCTTGATAAGATAAATCGCCTTTGCCGGGTATTGAGCCTCATTCATTAACCATCAGCATTGTTTTTTTACAGCATGGGGTGGCAGGAATCAGGAAGAAAAGGAGGTTCCTTTGCCTTAGCGGTGTTAGGGGCTGCATTTCTCATGCTCAAGGGCACACAAATTGCAGTACGACGTGTGCATGTTAGTGGTACCTCGGTGGCAGTGGTGGGCATTTGGGGATGTAGGGAAGTGAGGATGTTGGCACGGCATCACTGTAACATGGTCTTCATAGTTTCCAAGAATTATTTCCACCCAAAAAGTAAGATACAGATTTTGTGTTTTATCACACTGGATAGATGAGTCAAATAAATGGATAGAGATTTAAATATTGGAATGATCTCTAAACAACATTCTCCAAATAAAACTTTATGTAAGAATAGCCACCTGCTTACTAAGTGGTTGTATTCGAAAAGTCACTTGTTTGAAACTTGGAATGGTTTTTTTTGCAGCTTTATTGTGGTATAATTGGCAAAGCAAAATTGTATGTATGTATGCATGGATGGATGGATGGATGGATATATTCTGGTGGGAACACTTTAGATTTACCCTCTTAGCAAATTTCAAGGAAATCCTACCATTTGCAACAACATGGATAAATACATTAAGTGAAATAAACCAGGCACAGAAAGACAAACACTGCATGATTCCACTTATATGTGGAACCGAGAAAAGTCAAACCTCACAGCCCGAACAAACTTCCCCAGGATTTTCCGCACCCTGGCTGTGTTCACTTACTTCACTTCCTTGATCCCGGGTGAGTGTTTGCTTTACTCCATCTCAGCTCCTAGGTCACATCCTGAACCACCTTCAAAATCACAATGCAAGCATCCCACTCACTGACCACAAGCCCTCTCTTCTCAGATGACTTTGGCAAGTTCCCTCCACTTTATCAAGGCCTTCAGTTCTCTGATTCTATCACTGCCTTTCCTATTTCTCTTTCCAATTTAATTCCTTTAAAAATAAAACCATGGGCTTCCCTGGTGGCGCAGTGGTTGAGAGTCCGCCTGCCGATGCAGGGGACACGGGTTCATGCCCCGGTCCGGGAAGATCCCACATGCCGTGGAGCGGCTGGGCCCGTGAGCCATGGCTGCTGAGCCTGCGCATCTGGAGCCTGTGCTCCGCGGTGGGAGAGGCCACAGCAGTGAGAGGGCCGCGTACCACAAAAATAAATAAATAAGTAAGTAAGTAAGTAAGTAAATAAATAAATAAATCCATACCACCACAATGAAATCAGAATCACATGGGGTGCGGCTCAGGTGTTAGTATTTTTCAAAGCTCTTTGGTGATTATAATGTGTAGCTGGGTTGAGAACCAATACTCCTCATCTGAACATCAAAACAGTCCGTTTTCTAGTTAAGTTGATAGATAAATCCCTTTTAGTTTGTTGATAAGTATTAAGGTGGATTTTCACAGGATTATTCTGGAAGTGGAACATCCCTTAATAGCTATAGCTTCAGGACCATGGAGAGGTTAACAGGGGAGAGATTTTCATACATCCTCCTGTAAAAGTTTACCTCCTCACCAGGGACCCCTTAAAGACTGAGTCTGTCATTATTCTCTAAGACAGTGGTTCTCAAATGATGCTCCAATGGCATAATCATATAATCATAAGTTCATCCATAGTTGGGTGAGTTCCAGATTTGTATCTTCATTCCTGACTGAGCTGTAGACTTTTATATATCCTGCTGCCTACCTGGTATCTCCTCGTGGATGTCAATAACTCTCACCTAAAATGACCCAAGCCAAACCCCTGATTTTCTCTCTACACCTGCTCTTGCCTCAGTATTCTCCATCTCAGCTGATGGTACCACCTAGTAGCTAATTCTCTTATTCATTTAAGAACTAAGCTTAACTAGGACACTCTTGAGATTACCTCTGACTCATCACTTACCCTCCCCTGTCCAATTCATCAGCAACTTCCGGTAGGTCTCCTTGTTAATTATATTCTAAACCTGGGCATTTCTCATCACCTCTATCCCTGCCACTCCACTGCAAGCCAGTTTCATCTCTTGTGGAAATTACCTCAGTGCCCTCCTGATTGGTCATATCATGTTTTCACCTTCACAGAGAGCACATTCACTGCAGTGCTGCGTTTCCTACTGTTTCCTCAGCAGCCAGACTGATTCTTAATTAGGTCCCAGCCCTGGCCTTGTCAGAATCCTTTATTGACTACCCATCTTATGCATAAACAATTCAAATTCCTCCCAGCACCAACAAAGCCTGGTCTGATCTAGCCCTTGCCTACCTTTCTTCTCACACTGGCTTTTCTGTTCCTCAAATAGACAAGGTACTTCCTGCCTTACAGCCTGGTGCTGACTTTTCCTCCCTGGCCGCTCCCAACTCTCTACGTCATGATCTCATGGCTTCTTTGCTCGCCATGCTTGTCTCTGCTCAAGTGTCATTAGCCCAAGAATTATTCTGACCACCCGCCTAAAAGATCCTCCACTCCGCGTAGTACTCAACCACGCTTTAGCTCTTCATGTCATATCCAGGTGTGAGTTGGAGCTGCCTTGTGCTGCTCTATATAGAGCTGATTGTACGCATCACACTGTCACACTGATGGTGACGTCACCTTGGTAGTTTGGGGTTGTCCAGGGTGGGAGTATTTACACTGTGGCAAAAGCTGTAAATCAAGCTGTGTCCCTGAAGCTTTTTGTGAAACATTTACGCCACTGCTTCCGACTACGTGAATTCAGATTATAGACGTGTGTGTTGATCCGACTCCTTCAGTGGAATTTAAGCTCCGTGAGCACAGGGACTTATGTTGGGCTGCACCCCACAGGCCTGCAAGCTCTGTACTTGCCCACCCCGCCGAGAGAGGCAGAAGGCAGGCTGGACAGGGCAGATTCGCTGGGGGTGGGTGGAGGGTGTTACCAGTAAGTTATAGGGGGAATTGACGTCAGGTTGGCTCATCGGTTACCAGGGAAACCAGCAGAGGAGCAAGCCCCTAACTGCCCCTTTGATAAGCTATCAGAACAATCACTAGCGGGGGCCCAGGGACAAGGACGCAGGCACTTACTGATTAGGCTCTGTGATTAAGGGGGAAGGTCAGTCATGTGAGTTGGGTGTAGGTAAAGCAGGGACTAGTTGAGCAGGGGATGTACAGAGAGCAAGAGAATAGCCACCTTGGGTGGCCTGATCATACAACTTAGTATGACTTTTGCATATGATCACATTTAACTGATCACATTTAACATTTAACTGTCTGTGAGAGTCCCTGGCCACAGTTGGCATTTAGTCAGTGTTTATTGGATGGATGGGTGAATGGATGGATGGACGAACGAGTGAAAGTCAGATTTTGGTGGTCTCGTCCCAATTTTCAGAAATAAAATTTTTTCAAAGGGTGGAATTTCTTATTTTTTTCTCCCTTATATCTTTCTTAAACTATTGGTCTTTGCAATACTTCTCTGCTCTGAGCACAGGTACCACAGGCTCTTCTTTTTCTTTTCTTTGTTTTCTTTTTTCAACATGTGATTTCCTTTTGCAGGTATATCGTATTTGTCCTCTCCTGTTAATAAAATTTTCTCTTTCATTTATCTGTCTAAATTAAACACGTGTTTTGTTTTGTTTTGTTTGGTATTTGTCATGGTCACCATAAAGTCTGGAAACCCAGGCAAATGTACATAGTGAATAGTATGTGGATAGGACATCACCCTGCATGATCTGTTTGGTGACATAATGTGACAAGTTGAATACGTTGTCCTCTATGAGTAATGCTCAATGCAGTTCAGTGCTCTGTGCCAGGGAGGATAGTCAATAACACAGCATGTCCATCATTCAACACACCTGAGTCCATGATGCCTCACCTTGGAGGATTGGTGTCTCTAATTTTCACTGAATGAACCTTCACCTTTAGTATACCTGGGAAGATGGAATCAAGGGAGTTTAGATCTGGCGAGCCTACAGCCCACGTTCCAGGGTCCCTTCCTCCCGTCTCATCGTGAAGGTGATCTTCTCACCCGTCTCTCACTGTTCTGATGTGAAGAGATCGTTCACCATCCTGTGGGAACCACTGTGGTGACCTTCTCCTAGCCTGTCAAGTGCGGACACTGTTTAATCACAGACGGTGAAATCTGTCCAAATGTCCCCTGTGTTTTCAGACTTTGAGGCCACCTGAACAACGAACACAGTGACCTCTGGGTGCTTTTGCGTCTGAGCACATTAGAGGGCCCTTTTCCTAAACAAGGGCACACTGGGGGATGAAGGAGTGAAAGGACTGTCCCTGGGCACGCGCAGTGCAGACTCAGGGGAGGAACGGGGACATTGTGGAGCAATCGTCGTGAAGTTGCTGGGGAATTTTCAAAGGACAAAAGACCTTTGCAAAAAGCAAAGTAGCATAAGGCTGGGTGAGGACAGCCATCCAAACTGTCCAGGGTCCCCGAGTCTGGCTTGCACAGCCAATTCCGGGAGGGATGAGGAAGACTCATGAAGGAAGGAGGAGTTGGGAGGCAGGCTTGTCTCGTCTCCACCTAATTGACCAAAGCACCTTCTACTGCCTTTGTGTCCCCAAGGATGGTGTTTGTCACAGTGTGGTCCATGCATCATCTGAGTAAGACCATCTGTGATACTAGTTATACTGTAGGTTCCTGGGTCCTACCCCAGATCTACTGCATCAAAATCTCAGTATGAGATCTCAAAATCTCTTCCCTTCTCCATTCCCTTTCCTGGAAGTCCTAAAAAAAAATATTTAGGCTCATCTTTCACACTTTCATTCATCAATCATTGCTTACAGTTACTAGGTTAAATCTTATGAAATTGCCAGTGTGGCAATGTAATATACTCCTAAATCATGCTAAATTCCAGGCCCTGTCCCAGGTGCTGGAAATGCAAACACGAAGAAAATAATCCTTGACGTCAAAGACTTCACCACACTGTGGGTAGAGAGACACGTAAATGAAGAGATAATCTAGTGTGGTTTTGTGTGGTGGGCGCTATGCTAATTTACTTAACTGTTGGTGTTTTTAAAGGACATTCAAGCACGTGTATTATGAAATATAGACAACTTTTAAATTATTTAGATAAATTCTCAGATGAGAGGTTGAGAATAGGTTATTAAGGGAAGTTAGCATGGTATTCATTGAATTTGATGTCGAGAAGAAACACCTATACAGGAGAGTGATAATTTTCAGTGATGGGTACCCAAGGACGGGGAGAATAAGAATATCAAGGTCACCCGAGGCTCTTTTTTTTTTAATTACATATTTCTCTTCTCATGAGAGCATCTGCTATATTCCTCTAAGAAAGACAGCCCATTCCTCCATCCCCCTTAGAAGCACTGCCTGAGGGAGTTAGTGAGGAGAGTAAGACATGGCCTTCAGGTTTGTGGGTACAGAAGAAAACATTGAGAACCACTGTCACTTCCAGAGTGACAAGTCAGAGACGGGTGCTAGATTTGGCCTAGTTGGTCATTATTTCTTGTGTTGTTATATTTTGACATTTTTACAGCTACATATAGACTCTAATACATGCCTCTTTTAGGGGATAAATGAATGTGGTTGTAGGAGATCACCAGGGATAACTTTGAGCCAATGATCTTAGTAATTTCATCTAGAAGTAGATGGCGGCTAATGGAATTGACAAGAGTTTAGGAAAAAAAAAAAACAACTGTGAATATCTAGAGTGGTTTGGATGAAGCACGTGACATGAAATAGTGTCTAAATAAAACTACTTTGGCGATGTTCCTTGGGAAGTCTAGAAACAGTGATGCCCCCTGAAGAGGTGAGCTGAGTCAGGAAGCAAATAGGAATGCAGTAAGGCATGAGAAATGGAAAGTGTAGGTGCTAGAATGCCTTCTCTTTCTCCAGATATACCTTTAAGATCCACACTGAGACCATTCTTCCGCAAAGCAGTCCCAGTCTACTCCAGCATACCATCTCTGAACTCTTAGAACCTTCATGATTTTCCATCACTCAAGTGATGTTTATTAAGGTCTATTGTTATGAATCATTTACTACCTCTTTCTTGGCTTGTCAATTAGATTGTAAAGCTCTTCTCTACACTTCGTCAAGGAATATCCAAAGCAATTTTTTGTAAGTCAAACAATTGAATTATATAGGATCCAACTTAATGCAAAATAAAAATAAATATTTTTAGAATGTAGAGAGAGAAGGAAGTGAAGAAGGCTAAGACTCCCAGTGTTTAAAAAGCCATGAGTTCTTTTAGTAAAACTTAGTTTGCCAAGAGAAAAGGACTTTTGCGGGGAAATGAGTTCTTTGAACATTCTTTAGAATGAAGAGAACAGGAGTTGTTTTTCATTCCCAAAGTGATAGCTAGAATGTATCATCCTCAATTTAAACAAAAAGGCATTTACCTCCAAACTATTAAAAAAAAATGGCTGGTCAACTCCACATAGCTGTGAGTAACTTGGTGTTTCTGTGACCTGATGTATTTTTTAAACACTTGCCCCTTGCTTCATGAAAAGCCAGACTTTGGATATGTGTGTGTCAGCTGGTATAATTAAAAAACATAATAATTTTCTGGCCAGGGAGTATGTACTGGGAAGTTCAGTAAAGGCAAAGTGTGCAGGGCATGGGGGTAGGGATTGGCTCTCAAATCCCGGGAAGCTAAAATAACCAGAAGAATGTTCAGCAATGGGCTTTTGAAACCAAACGTCTGAAACTAAAGACTTTGCCAAGGTTTCTAGAATAGTAGCTGGTATACACTGACACTCTTCATTTGTTTTCTCCAAAATGTATGGCCTACTTATGGGATGGGACAGAAGGGCAAGTGTCAGTGAAAGACAGTTTAAAAAGCAAATGAGGTTAGTATTTTAAATAACTAGCTATTCTTCCTCCAATTTACCAGGCATAACACTTTATCTGTTGCTCATTACAAAGTGAAGAATCACCTTGTCAAAGGAAGGTGCCTCTCTGTTTCACTCTGACTCTAGATTTTCTTAATTATTTCCTCCCATTGGTATCGAGTGGAAGTCCATCTGTCTTGGTAGAAAGAAATTAATGGCTACCATCGAGCATGCTATGATGTTTGGTTAAAATATGGTTACTCCAGCTCTGGTCCTAACAGCCCAGCCCACTTGTTCAATTAGTTCCCCTTCACACACATAAAAATTCTTAAATGTCAAAAGGTAAGGAATTCTTCATTCCTCCTTGTTCTAAAGTCCAGGCCTTCAAAGACCAAAGCAACCCACTGTTTATATACCTTATTAAAAATAGCTCGGGGGCATGGATTCACAGCCCAGGGGACCTGTTTCATAGAACTTTTTTTTTTCAGCCACTTAACCTTGTGTTCTTATTAAAGATCAAAAGAGGTAAAGTTCCATAAACTCCTTATTTCTAGGAGATTCTCTCTTGTGGCAGATTCATTTTTTAAAACGTATACAACTTAACAGTTTCTCTCTGTTGCTAAAGCGACTTGAGGGAGGGGAAAGAAACAAAGAAGATGGATAGTTTAGTTCTTAAGAATTTATATTATATTAGTGACTTCAGTTTTTTTCCCTGCATATAATGATAGCAGGAACAGACAGAAAGGGGAAAGTGTCCTTGTATGTTAAAGAAGCTTAGCACCTTCGCTTGTAAAGAAGGAATACTTTGCAAAAGTAAAGAAGGGAATTCACGGGTTCTTGTCTTCATGGCAGCACTAAACACTAAGTAGACCTTGTGCTTTCGCAAATCAGTTATGCCTCCATTTTCCTTTTTTTTTTTAAATTTATTTATTTATTTTTGGCTGCCTTGGGTCTTCGTTGCTGTGCGCGGGCTTTCTCTAGTTTCAGTGAGCGGGGGGCTGCTCTTCGTTGCGGTGAGCGGGCTTCTCATTGCGGTGGCTTCTCTTGTTGCAGAGCACAGGCTCTAGGCGTGCGGGCTTCAGTAGTTGTGGCTTGTGGGCTCTAGAGCACAGGCTCAGTAGTTGTGGCGCACGGGCTTAGTTGGCTCTGCAGCATGTGGGATCTTCCTGGACCAGGGCTCGAACCCGTGTCCCCTGCATCGGCAGGCGGATTCTTAACCACTGGGCCACCAGGGAAGCCCCTCCATTTTCTTACCTATCAAGTAGGACCTGATGCTCATTGCATTACCTTTGCTGAAGACGGAAAAGAATTGATCAGTGGTAGAGCGATAGGATTTAATGTCTCAGAATGAGAGCTGCATCTAAGACTGAGGGGCATTATCCAGGTTGTTAGTATTTGAGTCAAGTCCTTCTTAGGCTACGGATGCTTATGTAGCTTCCTGTATTGTTAAGGAGCTGGAATGCAGTGCCATTCCATGTGTATGCATTCTCTTCCCGGCAGGCTCTCATTCTCATTAGTAAGAACTGGGGCATCTTTATAGGACCCGCACATCTTTGAACATTTATTGGTGTCCATAGAGAATAGCACGTTGCTATCACTTTGTGCAGAACGTCACTGCACTCCTTCAGACCATTAACAACCAAGTGCCTGTGAGGATAAGTTGCTGTATTTTTTTCTCAACCAAATTGTTCAATTTCGAAATTTGATTTAAACCAACAAAAAATTCAGTAAACCCATATAGTTCACTTTTCCTTCCATCAAGCCCTTTATATATATCCTGAGAATCCTTACTACAACTTGTTAATTTTAAAATCCAGACTTCTTGAAAATTTGATTCAAACATTTGTACTTGATGGAATAAAACAAGTTTAAACATACAAGTATAGCACATATGATCGTGTTTGTTCATAGTCCAAGAAATATGTTACTAACTTTGGGGGTAAAATTGTCTAGGGATGTGCATTCTCTGTTATGTAAGAATGGTTCATTCTATCCAAGGATGTTGATTATTGGTGTAATGAGTATATTAATTTGTTCAGGCTGCCATTACAAAGTTCCATAGACTGAGTGGCTTAAACAACAGAGATAGATTTTCTCACAGTTCTGGAGGCTGAGGTCAAGGTGTTGGCAGGTTTGGTTTCTTCTGAGTCTCTGTCTTTGGTTTGCAGATGGCCACCTTTTGGCCGTGTGTTTTTGCTGTTGTCTCTGTGTGTGTACATGTGTCTGATGTCTCTCTCTCTCTCTCTCTCTCTCTCTCTCTCTCTGCGTGTGTGTCCAAATCTCCTCTTCTTATAAGGACACCAGTCATATTGGATTAGGGACCACTCTAAAGATTTCATTTTAACTTAGTCATGTCTTTGAGGGCCCTATGATCTCCAGATACTGGGAGTTGGTATGAATTTCAGTGAGACACAATTCAGCCCAAAACAATGAGGAAAATTCTTTCTACATCAGTCTGCTTTGAACCCATTCACGTAACAGAGCACTGAGCAGAGCATTAATGCAGAACTCCAGTTTACTAACTATCCCTTCCATAAGCCTGTATCTTAAACCAAGTTGCCCTGAATTTGGAGCATCAAGGAGATGAGAAGTCTCAAGCCGATGAAGCTTCTAAGGCCGGAGAAGTTTAGATGATGTTCAAGGAGCACAGCCAAACGATGGCAGAGCCAGGCTTAAAACCCAGGCATGCTGAGTGTGGACTGAATATGCCAGGTGGAAAATAAAAATTGTCCATCATATTGACATGTTTGTAAGACGCACCCCTTACAATAATAAAATAAAGAAGACTGGGGGTGGGGAAGGGAAGCAGGAAGCACAGTAGAAAAGAGACCTGACTTCCAGTACAATCACAAGAAGTTTGTTGCTTTGGACAGGAGCCTCCGAAGGCTCTGACAATTTTAGCTGTTCGGTATTTATGATAACAATGCCACTTATGTCTCTCTAATAGACACCTGGGATCACGGGGGACAAAATCAGGGTGACAGTATTTAATGAACGTCTCTGTTCCTTAACCTGAGAGACCCAGTAGAGCTGTGTTCTGCCTGCCGGGGGCCTACTGCCTATCACTTCTAAAGGTGGAATCAATTATATCAGCGATTCCTGAAGCAAAACGGAAGTCGTTAACCTAGAAAGTATAACCCTTCATTCTACAAATGAGGTATTTCAAGGCCGGAGTGACGGAGAACTTAGTCCAATCTCGCAGCTTATTATTAGCTGCTCTGAAATTAGGATTCCCACCTTGTCACACTGCCTGGTTCTCCCTTTCACTTCAATTCACTAGCTCCATTAATATAAATGAAAGTGTTATTTGCGTCTTTTCTCCTAACACAACTTCACTCTGTGGTTTTTTGCATTTTCCTCTACACTTCACTATGGTATAAAAACCAGGGGAGGGCATTCGCTTTGATTTGAGACATTACTGAGACCATCGTGCCAAAGGTCACAATGATCGTGGAGCTCAATCCTTGTGTTAAAATATATTTATGTAAACTGTTTGCACTTGGGGGGTTAAAGGAAAGACGAAAGCTTGGACTTTTGAACCAGCAGATCTGAGTTTGAGTCTCAATTCGGCCACTGACTAGCTGATGGATAGAGCGCAAATTACTTTCTTTCTCTGAGCCTGTTTCCTTATCTGAAAGCATGATAATACAGTAACTACCTAGCCAGATAACTGTAAGGAATGGAGAAAATATGTTTTATTGAGTTTAATGCCAGGTACACCCAAGACATTCAGTACATTGTACCTATCTCTTCCCTGCTTTCTCTTCAAACTAGGAAATAACGGCTATATTAGTAAAAAGGAGGGGCTGACTTTCCAATCCTCTGTGTTGGTTGAAGGCCTACACCTCTTCATTCTTGGAATATCCGATATCTAAGACTATAAAATGGAGAAGCTTCTACTTACTTGAGTGCTAACAGATATAATAAGCAGCAGTGTCTTCTCAAGTGCAAAATGCCTTGACAAACACCAAATACTACATAAAGCGTCAAACCTGAAGCCTCAGCAGCCATTCACTTTGCTTTAAGAAATTTATATCCCAACTTTCATACTCTGATTAGAATCTAAAATCAATTTTTGGAACTGAAGTATAAAATACAATGTCAGTTCTAATTCACTTAGCAAAGTAATTCTTACAGATGGCAATAATTTTCATAATTGGCAGTTGATTACAATAGTAATGTGAGAAATGAATAATTATTTAAACTCAGCTTTTAAGGCACCTTTTTACCACAACACCAGAATATACAAAAATAAAAATATGTATGCATTGGGCTTCCCTGGTGGCGCAGTGGTTGGGAGTCCACCTGCCGATGCAGGGGAAGCGGGTGTGTGCCCCGGTCCGGGAGGATCCCGCATGCCGCGGAGCGGCTGGGCCCGTGAGCCATGGCCGCTGAGCTTGCGCGTCCGGAGCCTGTGCTCCGCGACGGGAGAGGCCACAACAGTGAGAGGCCCGCGTACCGCAAAAAAAAAAACAAAAACAATGTATGCACAATCAATATATCATTAGGCTAAAATTTTATTTAAGTTTTTTTATGGCTCCTGTTCTATGCATTTTTATAGAGCAAGTGACAGATTTAAAACAAAGGAGATTTACAGTACAGGTAAAATATATACAGGTTTAAGGCGCTATGTGTAATTGCTTTTCTTTCAGTGACGTACCCCAAAGGCAAAACTGATTTCCAGTTCTCTCTGTACATGAATTATAATAATTATAATATTCACAGTGTTAGCTTATCCAACTAAAGTTGGGGAAGAAGTGTACTCTTCCCAGCTAGAGCACCAACTAGTGGTTAATAGGAAGAACTGCTAGCAATTTAGGAACTAGGATTTGGGTTCTATTTCTGTTGGGAGGGATAGTAATGTGTTTGAAGCAAATTTTTTTTGCTTTGATTAAGAGTGAGAGGGGAAGAAACTATATCACAGTGATTATAGCTCAGAAAGCAGATTGCCTACATTTGAATCCCAGCTCCACTGAGGTATTCCACAGATAATAGGAGTTGGGCAAGTTACTTTACCACCTGGTACCTTGGTTTGGACATCTGTAAAATGAGGATCACACCAATACTTACACCATCGGACCACATGAAACTTAAGGAAGATACTTTATGGAAAACACTTAGCACAATGCCTGTCACATAATTAGCACCCAGCACATGTTTGCCATTATGATAGAAGGTAGTGAGCGACCACAAACTAATGAACATGTGTTTGGATTTCTCTACATCTTTGATACACAGCAGAGACCCCATTCAGCCAGGTTTGAAAGGAACTGTTCTCTCCTACCAATATGAAAAGCCTAATATCTGTAAGCTGTTTTCCTGCACTCATCAGTGTGAGGGACACCCTAATTCAAGAATTTTGCTAATTACTTTCTGGCAAGGTACCTGGTACTCCACACTTTAATTAGCATGCCCTGCTAGTTCACCTTTAAGACACACAGCAGTCCTCTTGAAGGGGACTGTAGTGAATGGGGAACAACTTAATAGCAAAGCCAGTTCTCCGTGGCTTTGTCCCTGGAGAGTTTGTACGTGGAGAGTTTCCTTCCTACAACTGAAGGAAATTCTTTTCAGGTACAGATATGGAGATATGATAAAAGGCAGTGGAGAGTGATAGAAGGAGCATGGACTTATGGGAACTACACAGTCATGGGGTTGAATCTACACTGTGCCACCTCTGCGACCTCAGACAAATCATTCAGCTCTCATGAGCAATCACTTGTAAAATGGGGGTAATAATAACTACTTGCTGGGAAGATTCAATAAAAATAAGATGATGAGCATAAAGTACCTGTACTGGTTTCTGTCACGTGGCGTGCCCTCCACGTCAAATGATTTTAACCCCCGCCATGAGAGCACGGCTGTGTCAATTCAGTCCTCAAGGGGAATGGCTAACCCTTACACAGTGCCAACTTTACAAGTTTTAATTTATGTGATTTTCTTAAAATCCATATGAAATAGGAATCATCATTGGCCTTATACCTATTTTACAGATGAGGAAACTGAGGCACAAAGTGGCTGAGGGACTTGTCCAAGGTCAAAGAACCAGTGAGTTGCAGAATCAGCCTTTGAACCCAAGCAGGGTGACTCCAGCCTCCATGCTCATAACCACTGAAATAAACCAACTCTCAAAGGATTGGTGACTGGCTTTCCTCCCCTGCATCTCCTTTGGGTCCCTTCTATAGCACTGGTCACACTGTCTGGTACCTGATTCATATATGCACATGCCTGCCTGCCTGCCTGGGAGGCTGCAAGTTTCTTCCTTGCGTCTTTGCCACTTTCAGTTCCTCAAGGCACCCAATGCACTCCCTCACTATGTAGGTAAGCAACAAATAGTATAAAAATTGAGGCCAAGAACATTGTTTAAATTTTTTTAATTTTTATACAATTTTTTAAGTTTGCTTTCCATTTACTGTTATTATAGAATATTGGCTTCATTCCCCGTGTTGTCAATACATCCTCGAGCCTATCTTACACTGAATAGTTTGTACCTTCCACAGCCCACCCCCCGTAATACCCCTCCCCCTTTCCCTCTTCCCACTAGTAACCACTAGTTTGTTCTCTATGAGTCTGCTTCCTTTTTGTTATATTCACTAGTTTGTTGTACTTTTTAGATTCCACATATAAGCGATATCATATTTATTTTTCTCTGTCTTACTTATTTCACTTACGTATTTATCTTTCTCTGTCTTATTTATTTCACTTAGCATAATGCCCTTCAAGTCCATCCATGTTGCTGCAAATGGCATTATTTCATTCTTTTTTATGGCCGAGTAGTATTCCATTGTATATATATGCCACACCTTCTTTATCCATTCATTTGTTGATGGGCGCTTAGGTTGATTCTGTATCTTGGCAATTGTAAATAATGCTGCTATGAACATTGGGTGCATGTATCTTTTCAAATTAGCGCTTTTCTTTTTCCAGCTATATACCCAGGAGTGGAATTTCTGGGTCCTATGGTAGTTCTAGTTTTAGTTTTTTTGAGACACCGCCGTACTGTTTTCCACAGTGGCTGAGGCAAAGAAGATTTGAGAAATTTCATCTCACTGGGCATTCCTGTCACATGGTGTTGAGCGATGCAGTCTGATTGACTCTCAGGACTTTTTGAGACAGTTTATGGAAGGTCTTAAAGGAAGATGGGAAGATGCCACCTCGCCATCACTCCTGACTCTGCCGCTAAGTCAATGGTGTTGACAAGGTGACAGTGTGTGGCTAAGATGGAGAGCAGTTGTAGACATGAATGACCACTGAGTACTTCTATCTGACTTCACTTCCACACTCTGTTTCTTGAGTTCCTCAGGGTCGTGGCTTTTCCTAGTTATGGGAAGAAGGGGAGAACATTGACATTCATGGTAAAGCCTTAAGGAAGGGCCAAGGGAGCTTCAAACTCAGGCCGAGTGACTCCAACGCTTGTGCTCTTCCAGCATACCATGCGCCCACCAATGACCTCTTCAAACTCCGGGAGCCAGGTTTTATCTAAAACAGAAAAAATAAATACCTGGACCTAAGTGTTATCACCCTCTCTGCTTCTTCATCTAGAGCAACTCTGAAATGCATTAATCACCTATCACCTATAAGACTCTCGGAGCTGCTGGAATAATTTTTCACTTTCTGAACTAACTCAGGGGAGACTTAAATGCAGAGGCTTTGTGTCCATTCTGCCAGTGACTATCAAGGGAAAATTCAGAGAACGAATGGCAGATTTTAGGCTCATAATGAAGAGAGCTGGCAAGGAGTCCCACTGTTGGGTAATAGAAACTCCATTGTTTTGTTTTGTTGTTTTGTTTTAACTAGAATTTTCTCTCAAAGGAGAAACATTTAGAGAAGTGCTGTCAAGTGGTCCACCTCTGTAATGACGGATTTCCTCATGAGACGCTTAGCCCACAGCCCATGCGTGTAACACTGTGCTGGGTATTGACATGCTGTCTAACTTTGAGCAGGTCGTGGAACCTCCCACCTTGGGGTCCCCAGGTGAAGTGAGGGAAAGGTTACAGCCTTCCCGCAGAAGTAAATCAAGTAACAGAGTAAAAGAAACACCTATAATTTTGACCCTGGAATTCGAGAGGCCAAGTTTATATGCATGAATATAAATTTCTGTTTACTTTTTCATTAACCCCATAATCCTTAAAACTTTTTAAAATTATGTACAGTGGGAAAATTTTCTAAAATGTTCGATTCATAAACATAAACACGCCACTCATTATGTCTTTATATGATGACTGTGTGATCATTGCCTGAGGGTCAGGCATTCTTTATGTAAGAAGCTAGACTTGGAGATTGGACCACTGAGATGACTCATTTCAGGAAAAGCAGTGAAATGTTGTTTCTTTGGCTGAAATGAGAATATGCTCGTGAGCATTGATTCTTTCTTCTAAGAATGGAGTATTAAAACTGCTTCTGCTTAATTCGGTACATCAGTCCTTTGGATTCTGGTTAACAGAGGCTTGGCATATTTATTTAGTTTGGAATGTTTCATTTGGTGCTTGGTAGTATTTCAAGGCAATTTGTCTAGCAGAGAGAGGCAAAGGTGCATTAAAAAATAACTCGAGCAGAAATGTGATATTGAGCATGTTTTGTCGGGGCACTTGACTCTCGAGCATAGAAACTGTTCAGGTGCCCCCATTAGGTGCACAGCTCCAAGGTGACACTCTGAAGTTTCCCTGAGGCCATGTGTTTTCTTATCACCCAGAGTCTACTTTCTGGACTGTTCAGAGACAGCAGAGTTAGACAGGGGTCCATACATGTGACACATACGTGAGCTAACATAGCTGCCTGCAAAAGGAAGAGATGTAATTCCTGACAGCGTAAATAGCATCCACTCCCACTGGCTGGAAACCCATCTGAGAAACAGTCCAACCTCCACTCCAGGACTGCTGTCCTCAAACCAAGTGAGCAGGAAAGGAAAGTCAATCTGCCGTCTTCCCAGTCATTGTGCATCGCTTTGTGCGTGGGAATGTGGCGTGTTCCCCGGAGGGAGGATCACAGTTACTGGAAGGGCATTCTCTGCTGGCAGCTTTCCACATCCTTAATGGGTACCACGGGTGACATCAACCTGCAGCCCAGCTGCCGTCGTGAGGGTTCAGCCACTTAAAACCCGGGTTGGCTGTTTATGCACTTCAGTGGGAAAACAGTGCCCAAGCTGTCCCCAAGATTTAGTGAGGACACAATAATTGCATTCCTTTCAACGGCCGGCCATGCATCTGCCACCACGGAGTAGAGCACATGGCTGCTCTCATAACAGCAGCGGCAGGAGACAAACGCAGGAGGAAACAGAAAATGTCAAAGAGCTCAGGGCTGGAAATTGCGTTTTGCAGATGCCATTAAGCGCTGCCAGGAGAGAAGATGAAAAAGCCAACTGACAGATTTAGTTATGTTTTGTCGTCTTTGAGTTGCTGAGTAAGTCATCAGGTGATGCTGTTTAATCATTAATGTAAAACTTTCGAGAAATCCATCAATTGATTGCAAGTCATTGTTTACCCTCTCCACAAAGGTGTCTTAATGACTATACCCTGCCAGCAAGAAAAGGAGGAAGAGGATAAATATTTCTATTCAGCCCAAGAACTGATAAAAGCTAATCTGTACAACACAAGAATATTAATTATAGTGTAAAAATTTGGGTATCTGTCAAGGACAATTAGGATATCTTTTATATTTTACCTAAAACTATACACGCATACACATACATACACACACACTTATGCAAACATATTCACCCGGGGTTTCTTCATCTGCAAAATAAATATAATAATAGTACATGCCCCATGGGTATGTGTGTATGCATGGCTTAAATAAATTAATATCTGTGTATGGTATAGAATATATGCTTAATAATTTTTAGCTTCCACTAATACAGAGAGTAATACGTCAAAATGAAGTTATAATTAAGAGACTTGCAAACTATTTTTTCTTTTTGTTCATAGATGTGTTATGCCACAAACATGTACTTTTAAAAGGCAGCAAAAAAAAATCCTTTTTAAAAAAATTATGGATAGATGTGTTTAGTAAGGAAAAAAACCCTTGTTTTTTTGCCCACATTCCCTTCCAAATTTGGAAAATAATGCCAAGTATTCTGCTCTGTCCTTTTCATGGCATCTTAGCCACTGCCCTCTCAGGTCAAAGGTTAAGAGCTCAGGGGTAACTGAAGAATCTTTAAACAATATAGACTCCTCAGACTTGTTCCCAATCCACACATCAGAAGACCAGAATCCATATTTTAAGAGTCCACAGGTGATTCACGAAGCTGGACAGAGCAGTGGCCTCGGGTGACCACTCCTTTCCTGCACATTTAGAATACAGTGTGTGGGAAACAGTGTTAGTCTAGGGCTACCATTACAAAGTACCAAGTACCACACACTGGGTGGCTTCAACAACAGAAATTTATTTTCTCACAGTTCTGGAGGCTAGAAGTCCAAGGTCAAGGTGTGGGCAGCGTAGGTTTCATTCTGAGGCCTCTCTCCTTGGCTTGTAGACAGTGGTCTTTCCCCAAAGTCTCCTATGTGGTCTTCCCTCTGTGCGTGTGTTTCCTAATCTCCTCTTCTTATGAGGACACCAGTCGCATTGGATTAGAGCCCACCTTAATGACCTGATTTGACATTAATCACCCATTTAAAGGCCCTATAGTCAAATACAGTCATATTCTGAGGTACTGGGGGTTAGGACATTTGTCTTCTTTAGTGTTTCCAAAATCCTGGAGCATTCAAGAGTTGCAAGATGCACACAGTCTATTCCAGCATTAGCTCTGATGAATAAATTAATAGCGTAATCACTTACCGTGCCATGGTGCATATATTCTCCCTAATATCTGACCCGAATTTTGACAATTTGGGTGAGTCCATGTTGTGCCCATTGTTCAACTCATCCTCCCTTCCCACTTCTCTCCAAATGCCTTGCCCATCACCCACCTCCGTCTTTTGTCAGATTTCTTCTTTTTCTCTTCTTTAAGGCTTGACTCTTCCTTATTAAAGGCGATGGTGTCTTTGGTAGGTAAATTCTGCCTCAAGCACCTCTACTTGCATCTCTAGTATTTTTCCCTTTTGCTACAGGTCAACTGGAAAACCGTGAAGTGTCTGAAGCGTATCTGGTACTCCCTCTTCTTTTTATGTGTTGTCCCCAGCCTCCCCTCCCTTGCCCACTGGCCACTTGGCTACCCCTGCTTCCTCCTCTCCCCGCCACGGGTCTATGGGCTGCAAAGTGGGAGTAGCTAATGAGGCAAGGCAGGGAAACAGAACCAGTCCTGATAGCCCAAGTGTTCCCCTTCTCCTGCTTCTTTGAGTACTTGGCCGAAAGCTTGATGCCACTTTCAGAAAGTTTGCAAGAGAAAATCTAAAGATGTGGTACGTGTATATAATGGAATACTACCCAGCCATAGAAAAGAACAAAATAATGCCATTTGCAGGAACATGGATGCAACTAGAGATTATCATACTAAGTGAAGTAAGTCAGACAGAGAAAGACAAATACCGTATGATATCGCTTATATGTGGAATCTAAAATACGACACGCATGAACCTATCTGTGAAACAAAAACAGAATCGTGGACATAGAGAACAGACTTGTGGTTGCCAAGGGGGAGGGCGTTGGGGGAAGGATGGAGTTGGAGGTAGGGGTTAGCAGATGTAAGCTTCTATATGTAGAATGGATGAACAACAAGTTGCTACTGTATAGCACAGGGAACTCTATTCAATATCCTATGATAAACCATAATGGAAAAGAATATTAAAAAAAGAGTATATATATGTACAACGGAATCACTGCTGTACAGCAGAAATTAATACAACATTGTAAATCAGCAATACTTCAATAAAATAAATAAATGAATAAAAGAGAAAATGTAATATATACATAGGCCACTATATGTGGGTAAAAGAAACAGTTAAAGGAAACTCTAAGTGCTTCCTTAGAGCTAATTCCTTTTTATTGTCTTACTTTTCTTCCCAATACAAGGTTCATAGTCCCTACAGGGCATTTCCACATAAAGGGTGTATTTAATCATTTGTCCTATGATTACGAACACCCGAAGGGAATAAAATTCTAACATTTTGATTGCTGTAAATTTTTATTTCCAGGAAAGTTCCCAGCATTTAGTGATATTTCATTACTGCTCATCTGAGTCAAGAAATGCAAGTTCATTTTAAATTAAACATGAGGCATGCATCTAGTCTATTCTTCAAATAAAACTTATATATATTTTTCCATTTGTAGATGGATCTGTGGATCTCACCGGCTGGGCTGCTTGCTTTCACTCCTTATTACCAACACATCATAACTGAGTTCACAGCATCTGACTTTTTCCCCGTGTTTCTATTATGTGTTCATTATTTAATGCTCTTAAATATTTAAAACTTTGGCTGTCAAAGTATGTCAAGTTCTGTCCAGGCCATGGAGACTCCAGGAGCTATATCTGGTGGCAAAAGAAGTCAGAAAGTGTTAATCACTTTCAACTTACCTGTAGTTCTGTCTCTGTCACTGAGTCTCAATTTTTTTTCTCTTTAAATAAAGTTTTAAATATCTTGATTCACATAAGAGCTCAGTTGCTCTGTTTAAAACAAGGTAGAGGAAAAATCTCCATCTATGCCCAGCTTCTGTGTATTGTTGTTACCTCCTTTCTCCCAAGACTCCTTTCTCTATTTTCTGCCTGAAACTGATATAATGAGAGAGGATGTTCAGTGAATTTGAAACTCAGTCCAGAATTTGCAATTTTCAGGACCTCCTATAAATCAACACGGAAAGATTAAGGTAGTCTGCCCAGCAGGGGGAGGCAGCATGCTGGAATGGGAAGAATACAGCTTTAGAGGTAGAAAGACATTGGTTCAACCAAGTAGGTACCGTTGGACCAAATGGGGGCAGGTGGAGAGCAGGTTGATGATCGTTGATGGAGCTCTGAGGATGCGGACAGTATCTGGTTCAGGTCTACATCAGAGTTTTTCAGCCTTGACACTTGACACTTTGAGTTGGATAATTCTTTGTTGTGGGGACTTCCCTGAACAATGCGGATGCTTAGAAGCTTCCCTGGATTCTACCCACCAGCTGCCACTGCTGCCACCTCTCCTCTCCCAGGTCTGAGACCTAAACTGTCCGCCGGGGTACAAAGTCACCCCCCAGTGAGAACTACTGGTCTACTCGTTCACTTTTGGTCCTTGCACACCTTTAGGTGTGCGTATCCCTAGCGTCTTATTAAGAATCCAAAGCTATAGAAGGAAAAATACTTCAGGGCTTTTCAAGGGTCCTGAGAATTTGAGGCAATTGTATTAAATATATTACCATTTATGAATGATCTGGAAAACTGTAACAAATGCTATTTCCCTAGATCCTAGAGAAAGGGGGTTATCATTCCTATCTGTTTCTTCCATGATAACACTGTCCTGTATTCTGTGAGTCCTCCAAAAAACTTACTCAGACCAATCAGTATGTTAGGTCTATAACCTGCAGAACAACCAGGGTCAAGAATCTACATTTTGTTTTTGAAACACTAAGAACATTAAACAGCAATGCCACTGGGTCGTAACTATGAACACGTCTTTGCCAATGATTGGGATTTAAATACTTCAGAGGTCTTTTCTCACCTAGAGCTATGGAGAGAAGGTAAAGAAACAATGTCCGGTGCTAAAGATGCAGTATTTGGTAGCAAGCCTGCAGGTAGCGTAAAGGGAAAGAGAAATAGCCGCATGGGGAGTACTTGTGTGTGTTTCCATCTGCAGAGGCCCCAGTTCAGGCCGGATGAGAGCTAGCTGAAGGCAGAGGCTGGAACTCGAAATTCGATTCCCGGTGTTTCTCATTTTTGCCTGTCCTGAAGAATCACGTGGGTTGCCTGGTAAATACCCACGTCTCTTTTCTGGAGATTCTGATTCAGAAGGTTTGAGATTATACCCAGAAATGATATTTTTAGGAAGCTCCCCAGGTGAATTTTATTATCAAGTAGGATTAGGAAACACTGAGGTCTAAACCCTCGCTGCTTAGAATGTGATCCCCAGGCCAGCGGCAATGTGCCCAGCTCAACAGCAGCAGCCCCGGACCAGCAGCAGCTGTAGGCCAGCAGTAGCAGCAACTTGGGAGTTTGTTAGAATCAGATTCTGAATGCTCAGGTGTGAGGTGGGGCCCGGGATTCTGCATTTCTAACCAGCACCCAGGAGGTGCTGAGGCTTTAGGTTTGCGCCCTCCGCTTTGAGCAGCAAGGATCCTGGCCACATTTGGTCAGGAAACAGGAAGAAGAATGAGTCATCACTAAATCCTGCTCTGTGGGTGATGGCGTGGCTCATAGGTCATCGAAGATGGGGTAGAGGTCCCTGAAGATGGGGTGTGGAATGATAGGATTCTGCACTTTAATAACCATAATGTCCAGAATTCTGGGTTTCCATAAAGTATTTCAAATGAAGAGCTAGAAAATGTCTCCAAGGGAAGGTGGAACTGTTATCTGCTATTTCAATGCCCCATTTTTATCAGTTCTTTGGCAGGTTTTCTTGTACTTTCACCAATCGTATCCTAAGTAGCAGCTCTTTGTCTGCCAGAAATGCTAGTTCATACCTAAAGTGGTCCATCCTCCAGAACAAGTGAAGGAAGAGAGCTGCATGGTTATAGGACTTATCTATTCCTTGTAACTGCTGGGAGGCAGCATCGTTACCGGACCTGTAATGACATCCATTGGATGGTTTCACCTTTAACTGATTCCGGCACACACCATCAGCAGCTTTTTATTGATGAAGTTAGGTAAAAGTGAACGTTTCAGCCATATTGAAGAGGGAAAGGTAGCCAAAAGGAACGTGTGTTGGGCCCAGGGGGTGGTGGTGGCTGCAACCAATGCAGAAGCTGGTAGCCTCAAGGCTGGGAGAGAAGAGGAGATGCCGTTCACACTTTAGTTCCAGCAAAACCTCATTGGCTGTGGTTGGGTCCAGTGCCTATCCGTGAATTAATCAGCATCTCCAGAGAATGTGATTGCCACGTGCCTTTCATTCAGGTCACAGGCTCCACCCTGGGAGCAGGGATAGAGGGTCACAGGGTAGAGGAGGAGTGAGTCTCCAAACAAGGCGGCTACATGCTCCAAAGTCACAAATGTCCACTGTGAGCACCCACCAATAACTTTGAGCAATGCAATGCACCGTAATCCGGTGGAGAGAGGTAAAAAATTTTATATTGGAGAACAGTTGATCAAAAATATTGTGTAGTTTCAGGTATACAGCAAAGTGATTCAGCTATACATATACAAATATCGATTCTTTTTCAAATTCTTTTCCCACTTAAGTTATTACAGAGTATTGAGCAGAGTTCCTTGTGCTATACTGTAGGTCCTTGTTGGTTATCTGTTTTATTCAATAAATATAGCAGTGTGTACACGTTAATCCCAAACTCCCAGTCTATCCCTCCCCCTCCCACCCTTCCCCTCTGGTAACCGTAAGTTCGTTCTCTAAGTGTGTGAGTCTGTTTCTGTTTTGTAAATAAGTTCATTTGCATTATACTTTAGATCCCACATATAAGTAAGTGACATCATATGATACTTGTCTTCCTCTGTCTGACTTACTTCACTTAGGATGATCATCTCCAAGTCCTTCCATGTTGCTGCAAATGGCATTGTTTCATTCTTTTTAACAGCTGAGTAATATTCCATTGTATATATGTTCCTCATCTTCTCATTATTATTTTTAAGCATGTGTCTATGGAGCCTCGGTCCCCTAAAAATGTGACTCAGGCTGGGACTGTGATTACAGTGGATTTGCCTCTCTGTCAGATTCCCCAGATAACTGTGCTGATGCTGCCCATTTATTTTGCTGCCAGCCCTGCAAACCGCCCCCCCATGTGCCACGAAGTGAGGTGGCACTCGGAAATGTGTGCCTCATTAGGGGCACAGGTGGCACTAGTGAGAGCTCGTACACACTGTGGGGGGCAGGGATTCTGGTTTTGATCAGGTCACTCGCTGTGTTAGGAGTCAGCTATACACTTTGTATGTAACCATCCTCCCCTTCTCTTTAACCCAAACTCTCCCTTCCTCAGCCTGGTCTCGATCTGATCTTTGCTTACTTAAGCTTCTCCAGCAAAGGACAGGGAGGAAAACTACAAAATGCTGAAATAGGAGAGAGATGCTTGCAGCTGTAACAAAATTGTGAGCAAAGGAAGTGAGATACGATACATGGTTTGTCTGTGTTTCAATGATCTGTGCAGCTGACGCTTGCTGAGTCCTTCCTTTGGGCCAGATATTAGTTTAGTAATGTTTACGTGCTTTTTCTGATTTATTTTTCCTCGTTTCACATGATCACAAAAATGGAGTTAAAGAGAGAATTGTCAAGTACCCATAAATTATGTGATTTATTTTTTTTTACTAAATCATTTCCCCTACTTTTACCCAAACTGGGAACTATTTGAAAACATGCTGGTAATAAATATTAAACAAATGTTTATGAGTGAGTGGATGGATGATGGTGGATAAATGAAGGCTTATTTGCAGCTGGTCTAGACGTAGGAACATCAGTTAAATCTTTCTTTCGATACTCAGAATTGTAAAGGCCTTGGAGCCTGAACCTAAGATCTAGTCCAGTGGTTCTCAAAGTGTGATCCCAGCCCAGCAGCATCAGCGTCACCTGGGAACCTGTTAGAGATGCACATGCTCAGGGCTGTTGTCTCAGGTCTGCTGAATCAGGAACTCTGCGGTGGGACCCAGGCATCTGTGTTTTAACAAGCTCTCCAGCTCATTCTGATGCCTACTGAAGTTTGCTAACCACGTATCTGCCCCACCTCCTTATAACTAGGGATGCAGAGATGCAGAGGAATCAGGGTCTACATAGCTGATAAATATCCCAGCCTCTGATCCCAGGGCAGATTCTGACATGCAGTTTTAAGAAGAGTATTTTGAATGGGCAGTGAAAACTTCTGGACAGAAAAGTAATTTTTCCCCTTTCATTTTGGTGATTTAAACTAACATTTTCGAATACCCACTCAAATATAGTTACTTGAGCTGTATGAGTTTCTCATCAGTAAAATGGAGATAGAAGTACTTATTTTATTGATATGTTGTAAACAACGATTAAACTTTATGACATTTTATTGAAAATAAAGCATTATATAAAATGTGATTTTTATAAATTATTATCCCAAAAGCTCAATCTTTTTTTTTTCATCTTTATTGGAGTATAATTGCCTTACAATGTTGTGTTAGTTTCTGCTGTATAACAAAGTGAATCAGCTATATGTATACATATATCCCCATATCCCCTCCCTCTTGCATCTCCCTCCCACCCTCCCTATCCCACCCCTCTAGGTGGTCACAGAGCACCAAGCTGATCTCCCTGTGCTCAGTCTTAAATAAGCCTTGATCTTACGTGCCGCTGGATCTCAATCACAAAATGAAATGCTTTTGTTGTAAAATATGTCTATCTAATTAATTGTATGTAATGTTCCTACATCTATGCTGTGTCCCATTCTCAGAAGCTAATGGTCATGTCTGTAGCAGAACAGCATTTGTATAGTGACTACTAAAATATTTCCTGATTTAACTACTGGTGTTTTTATAGATTAGAAGGACACTTCCTGTTTAATCAAATCTATTGACTTTCTGCTAAACAAGTCTAGTATATGTAAAATAGACTTTACAAACATGATGAATTGAGAGATGATACTCACTTTACAAAATGATTCTATTCAATGTATAAACATTAGATACACATGCAGTTTTTACGGAAACATACTTTTTGTGTAAAGTAGATGCACAGCCACAATTTAAGATTTAGCTAATTAAGTTTAATATTGAGCTAAGACAAGACATAAAGTTGAGAAGGTAGCACTGTTAAATTGGAGTGAATTAAATAACCAGTGCTTTGGAATTGGACTTGATCTGGTTATTGTCCTGGTTTTGTTTTGTTTTTCTAGGCAAAGTGGGATAGAGGGTAAAAGGGTCAAACACATTGTATGTATCTAGGGAATATTTCATTGTCAATCTTGGGGTGTAGCAAGGATGTATCAGTAGACGTTGAGCTCTTGAAACCAGAGAAGTCAGGTGCTTTTAACAGCCAGCCTCAACAGGAAGCTAGATGTCTCCATGTATCAGCGGCCAGACAGGGCCCTTTTATCATTCATTTCCCCCTTTTGTTTTTACAAAATATCTCTACCATGTCTATCTGTTTATCAAGATGGTTGTAGCTTTCAAATTCTGGAGTTTCCTCCAAGCTTTAGTACAGCTTTGGCTTCTACTTTTAGCCAAAAATATGCTGCTCAAATCTGTTTCTGTCATTATACAAGCAGACCTTGGAGATATTGTGGGTTCGGTTCCAGACGACTGCAATAAAGCGAATATTGCAGTAAAGCGCGTCACAATAATTTTTTGGTTTCCATGTGCATATAAAAGTTACGTCGACACTATAGTCTATTTTGTGTACAATAACATTATGTCTAAAAAAGCAATATGCATCCTTTAATTAAAAAATACTTCAGGGCTTCCCTGGTGGCGCAGTGGTTGAGAGTCCGCCTGTGGGGACTCGGGTTCGTGCCCCGGTCCGGGAAGATCCCACATGCTGCGGAGCGGCTGGGCCTGTGAGCTGTGGCCGCTGAGCCTGCGCGTCCGGAGCCTGTGCTCCGCAACGGGAGAGGCCACAGCAGTGAGAGGCCCGCGTACCGCAAAAAAAACACTTCATTGTTGAAAAATGCTAACTGATGATCTGAGTGTTCAGCGGGTCTTGATGTTAACATCAAAGATTGTGATCGCAGATCACCATAAGAAATATAATAATAATGAAATAGTGCAGGAATTACCAAAATGTGACACAGAGACATGAAGTGAGCAAATGCTGTTGGAAAAATGGCACCAATAGCCTTGCTTGAGGCAGGGTTGCCACAAACCTTCAATTTGTAAAAAAGTCTCCACAAAGCGCAATAAAGTGAAGTGCAATAAAATGAGTATACCCAATACTGATGCTATAGTAAAGCACTATATTAAAAAGAGAAACATATTATGCCCAGTGCTTTGTGATCCTTTGAGAAAAGACAACGTGAATGTTCAAAGAGTACAGCATTCTCTTCTGATAGGAGACAGCAAAGTATATTTTAAGTAGTAAAACTGGGATATCAATAATAATCCAGCGTGGACTAAATAGAAACAAAGAATGTATCTGAGTCCAGCCTGCTTGAAGGGCTGGCCCCACTGGAGGGTCTGGAGCAGTAATTGACCTCACAGCACAGTTTCCAGGGTGGAGGCATGGCTGTGATTGATGCAAACTGATCTATCTTTGGGGCTCTGACCTGAGGGTGGTATTGAGGGCAGGAGCCCTCTGAGAGTGAGCCCCCAGGAAGGGAGCGAGCCTTTGATTCCAGAGCAGTCCACGTGGGATAATGCAAGACCTGGGGCAGTGAGTGGAATCTTTGTAAGAAGCATCCATCTCTTTAGTAGATGATGGGTGAGCAAAAGGTCCCCCTGGAGTTAGGTCAGGTGAGGAGCACTAAAGTTTAGGGATGAGCCCATTCCCAGAGAGGAATTTGGAGCATTTTTTAGAAAAACTGTAGCCCAGTGTTGAGAAATTGTTACCAAACCAAACTTGGGTTCATTTGCCCGCCCATGGTAGAGCCAGTCTACTGACACCAGGTTGTAGTGAAGGAAAGTGCAGTGTCTATTGCAGGGCACCCAGCAAAGAATCCAGGCAGCTAAAGCTCAAAAGGCCCGAATTCCCCAATGGCTTTTAGGGAAAAGCTTTTGAAGACAAGGTGAGAGAAAGGGTTTCAGGGCATGTGATCAGCTCATCTGATTGGTTGGTGGTGGGGTAATTGGGAGTCAACGTCATCAACCTTCTGGTTCCAACCCAGCTGGGGATCTGCGTGCTTGTGGCCTGCATACAGTTAACTTCTTCCACCTGCTGGGGGTTTCAGTATCTGCAAAACAGCTCAAAGGACATGACTCAGAATATCATCTATAGCCCTTGAGGAGGAACTAAAGGTCCTTGGATTTGTTTAATGGCTAAACTATTATTATTTTGTCTTGCTTAACTGTTTTCCTTTGTTTCTTCATTTTCTCACTTCTCTGATTAAATTTACTCTTTGGGACTCGCAGAAGGCCTAGGAGGCTAAAGTTTTTCTACAAATAAGAGGCAGGTGGAGGACCTGGAAGGGGGTCTGTCCTGGGAAGGCCCCATAGGGCCCTTCTCGGTTACAGAATGGGAAAAACAAGCTGGGAGTAAGAGAGGAAGTTGTGATCATGGTAGAGTGACCACCTTGACCCAGTTTGCCCAAGACTTCCCTGATGTTAGCACTGAAAGTCTCATACCCTGAGAAGCCTCAGTCCAGGGTAAACAGGGATGGGCTGCCTCTCAAGTGGCCAAGAAGCATGTAGAGCCTAATTCCCAGATTTCCCAGCAAGGACAGCAGACACAGAACTTTGTCAGCAAGAGGAGGTCCAGAGCCCACCTACCAGTGGGAGTATTTACAGAGTGAGGCAGGGAGAGCCAATATACTAGAAGGCTAAATTCCCTCCAGCCTGGGGCAGGAAGGAATGGAGCAGTAATTAGATTTTAGGGAGATTCCAAAATAGAAGTTTGGCTTTGTTTTTCTGGTAAATGTTAAATGATAGCGCTGAGTCCTAAAATAATTAGAGGCTTAAAGACACTCTATCTGGTTGCTAGGCTGAGATGGCCGAGTCTAAAAGCAGAGGCTCCATTGCATCTACTGCTTGTGATTTTTGCATCTAGACAAGCACCGCCACAGAGTGAATAACAATACTGGAGGCTAGAATGAGATTCACCTGCAGTTTACCCTCAATCTGCAGCCTTTCAGTCATAAAAATGAGGGTCCTTTTCATGTTAACTAGCCTTATTCTTGACTGTGATTTGTTATTATAGCAAATTTAATTTTTCATGAAAAGCAGGATAACTAATTACGTGGCATTTGCATACTCAGAACAAATTCCCAAAAATATATGCACAAATTTCCTGATGTTTCTTTTGACCCGTTAACAACCTCATCATAGTAAAGTACCTTTCTAAATTGACTTAACACATCTGCCTTGTCTAAGTGTGGCTCATTTTAATCAAAAATAAGGATTAGGATAGTTAAATTACTATCCACTGGTAAGTGACCTGTCTGCGTCAGGACCCCAAATACGTGTTTGTTTTAATGGAGTTCCCATCTCGGGTGACTGTCTTGGTACAAAGCGCTCATGACTCTTCAGATCTCAAACGTTGCCCAGTCCATTCATTGAATGGTCTTAGCTACTTAAGGCTTTTAGAGGAAATACTTTTTTAAAAAATTAAAAAGTAACAGCACAGGGTATCTGCTACCATTCTATTTATCACAGGTACTGATCCCACGCTGATTTTTTAAATGACACCTACATCATTAGTACAAAAGTTGACTTCACAGCAGCACAGCTGTTGGCTGGTTTTGCATTATTTTAATTAAACTTAATTAAATTAAATTTAATGCATCACCACATGCAATGAAGCAAGTCATTTAATGATTCTCTAGTCCCCTATGCTAGAAAATGAGTTATTTTAAAAAGAAACCTGGAATGGTTACTCAATGCTGAGGGCAACTCAAGAAACTAATTATGGGCTTAAGAGATGCTGTGTTCCAACCTTGCTTCTCTTCCAGTGATGAACGGATGCAGAGAAGTGGTGACCCTGGGTACAACGTGTCTCTTCAAATTAAAAGTTGCCGTGTGTTACAATATTTCTCTCTAGATTTTCCAGCGAAAGCATTCAAGACTCCTGTAACCACGTTCTAACACCTACTTAATTTGCCTTGCCCTTCAAGAGAGAGAAACTTCTTTTCTCCTGAATCAGAGCCAGTTTCCACTGTCAGTGCAAAATGATTTTCTAATCACCTTTCCAACAAGAGACAGTGCTGTTTCCTGGAGGCTGTATCAACCTTCTAGGTTAACACTAATAAGAGTACTTTTTAATCAGAGGAGTGGTAATCACTTTATACTACAAGATGTTTGGGGCACTTTGGAGAATAAACTCAAATTTCTTCACATATAATATGCTACAGCATGTTGAGAGTGGAAGGTTCCAGGAAACAATGGTATTTAATCGAGTCTCTGAGAAAAATGGAAAAGTTTGCTACTGAATTTTTATCGGGCTATCTTCTAATTCATAAGTCCTTTCTCTCCATCTTCCAAAACTATACTAAAATCTTCCTAGTGTGATTGGCAGCTGGTGCCATAGGCATGATTCTCCTGGGAGCTGTTTGTCCTGATATTAGAGAACCCTCTAGGCCATAGGCTCAGGGTCTCTGGAGGCAACGTTGAAGGAGAAAATTGTCCCGTAGTCTCAGAGGAGGGCACGTGCCCTTTCTTTACTTTCTGTCTTGGCAGAGCTAAGACTGCAAACTAGAAAGAGGGGCTGCCCCGTGGAAATAGTAGACAGCCCCCAGATGCAGTCTCTTTATCTTCAGAAGGCAGGGGTCCATTGCCAGCAGGGAGTCCTCACTCTCATCTTGCTACCTTTTAGTTCCCACTTGGCATTTTCTTGGTCATATTTAAAGATCTGAAAATGAAGAGTGGCGGCCAGATATGTCCTGCTTTGCCCCCGTGCCCATTATACCAGTAGTGGTCTTGGCGTAGGGAACCATATTGAAATACCAATGAACTGGCCTTCAAGGAGCTAAGTTTCTTTCTGTAGAGCTGGCCTCTTCCTGGAGGATGTTGGGCAAGTTCAAGGCTCTTCAGCAGTAGATGGCCACAGTTGAAAAAGTGACATAGGGCTCTCCGTGATGCATTAGAGGTCCTCTAAGGTGACAGCCCTGACCGGTGGGATTCTACTGAATAGGCTACAGTATCTCCTGCAGAGGCATCAGTGGACAGCAGCTCTGCTTTCTTTCTTTCTTAGGCCCCCAAACCCACACAGAACCCAATCTCCAAGTCCCACCCCAGCCCTGTCTGCCCAAGGATGAAATTCATCCTCAGTAGAGGCCAGTTCTTTTTTCCTTGTTTTTTTTTTTAATTATAGTTCATTTACAATGTTGTGTTAATTTCTGCTGTACAGCAAAGTGACTCAGTTATACATATACATATGTTCTTTTTCATATTCTTTTCCACTATGGTTTATCCCAGGATATTGAATATAGTTCCCTGTGCTATGCAGTAGGACCGTATTGTTTATCCATTCTATATATACCAGTTTGCATGTGCTCATCCCAACTTCCCAGTCCATCCCTCCCCCACCCCTCCTCCCCCTTGGCAACCACCAGTCTATTCTCTACGAGGACAGTTCTTTTTTATCCTGAGTTCAAGCTTCCTTGTTACTTTGCCTTTTGGTGTATGCAGGAAGGGAGATGGCCACAAAATAGTACATTTGAATTGAACACACAGACTGTTGCCCAAGACACCCCTCCTACTCTTTCTTTGTTCCATCCGAGCTTGGAGTTTTCCTGGTTCAGCCCTTATCTTCATGATAGTTTTTTCTTGTTCTGGATTGTGGCTTTATACCTTTTGTCAATCACATGAATATCTTTGACTTCCAGAATTCTTCATAACTTCTTAGCCTTCCTTCATATTTTGCTCTGATAATACACCTTTACTCTACATGTGTGCACACACACACGTATACCCTGCAGAATATTACATCAGAGAAGGTTGCTGAGAGATGGTGTATCTCTTCAGGGCCACCATCCTTGAATTCCTAAGGTGTGTGTCAGGGGACACCTGAGGTCTCCCATAATACATCATTTGATGTCAATATGAAGACTAGATTTAGGGGTAAGAGGAAGACGAGGTGGTCAGTGGTGGCCATTCAGATGTCCTGCCTTTTTGCTTTTTTTCTTTTTAACATCTTTATTGGAGTATAATTGCTTTACAATGGTGTGTGAGTTTCTGCTGTATAACAAAGTGAATCAGCTGTACATAAACATATATCCCCATATCTCCTCCCTCTTGCGTCTCCCTCCCTCCCACGCTCCCTATATACACTGCCTTTTCTTGTCTTAGGAAATACGGCAAGACAGAGCTAGTGTTTCTCTTCAGCCAAACAAGTCTGAATATTTAAATACTTTCAACAATAACCTCCAGCCACAGGATAGTGAGGAAAACTGCAGATCGGGTCCATTACCTTCATTTTCTTATTTTTATGATGAAAATATAGACATCGATGAGATCTGACTCTGCGCACCACCCATCCCAACCCAGAGGTCATGAGAGGAAGTCTTTGAAACATCTGTCTCCGGGAGGAATGTTTTCCTCCAGCGTGATTAATGTATAGTGCCCGCAAGTGAGAAATGCATTTTAATAGGCAATGTACTCAAATCCTTGAAGCTACAAATGCTTTCAGGCTCAGAAAATAAAACCCAAACAAGGTTTCGGTGTTAATGCATGAATGCATCATCTTCTCACCCAGTAGGAGATAACCTGTTTCTTGGGGGAAGTCTCTTACCAAGGATGAATATGAAAACAAAAAATATTTTAAAATATGTTTACAGCCCTCTTGTGTGGCAAAGGGTACCTTCCTAGGATAGGCAGCTCAAGTTTTCCTAGAAGAGTTCCTGGAAGAGTTCCTGGCTTCAACATGGATAGAATCATGTACTATTTTTCTAAAACATCATTATGTTTCCAGTCTTGTCCCTTAATAATATGGGAACGTCAACAGACTCCAAGGCCCTGATGCATGAGGGCAGAACAAGTGTTGTGAGGTCAGGGAAAGGTTAGGTTAGTTGATTAGTTGTTGGTGATTGGCTGTTTTTTTGTTGTTGCGTTAGGCCCTCAGAAATGACTGAAACCTCCACGTGGCAGACCATTCGCCAAAGTTGCCCCCAGAAAACTGACAATATCTTGCTCTCTATTCTTGTTAAAATTCGATCTCTGGGGCTCCCCTGACTCCCAGATTTACAGAACCAGAATCTCTGAGCTGGGACCTGGAACCTGCCATTTTTCCTCTCAAGAGCACTGACCTTTAAGAAACGCATGACATTTTCTAGAAAGCTCTGTTCATACTTTCTCTCCAACCTAGCATCAAACTTGCCTTGAATCTCCCCAAAGAGGACTCTGGAGAGCCCACTCCATGACAACTGTTTCTGTCAGGCCACTGAGGGCTCCATGTTGGCAAGTACCCAGGCTAACTTTGGGGCCTGTCTTACTTGATCCTTGATTGTATTTGACACTCTCTTCTTCTTGAAACACTTTATTTTGACAAATTCATCTCTCCTCCCCTCTCACTGGCTTCTCCTCACTTATCGGCTAATTCTTCTCCTCCCAACCTTTAATTAGTGGGTCTTTTTGTCTTCAGTGTTGTTCCTTCCTCAAGTGATCTCACTTCTATCTTCTGGCTCCAGATGCTATCCGTGCACCGTCTCGAATCCCAAATTCCAGTCTCCCATACCTCTCTCCTGAAGACGACTGTCCTTGTCAACCTCTCCTCTCTCATATGCAATAGGCATCTTACACTTGACTGCCCAGAGGAGGACAATTCACTCACGGCCCTTGCACAAACGTGCTCCCTCCAGATCTCCCCTCTGTCAGTGTCACATCCTCCGACTTCTTAAGCCATAGCCCAGATACTGCCTTTGATTCTTTTCTGTTTCCTCATTCTCACATTCAGTCCGTCAGTTGTCTGCCACCTCAATCTTCAAAACACATCTTGAATCCAACAACTTCTGCTTCTCCCTGGGACATCTCTAGTCCAAGTGACTGTCATTTTCCAAGAGCCTCCAGCTGGACCCCCTGCTTCTGCTCCTGTCCCCACTCCTGCCATTAAGAGCAGCCTGAGGGATCATTTTCAAACTTAAGTCAGATTGTTTCACTCCTCAAAGCAAATGCCACTGAGATTGCTCCTGTTTCACTGAGAGCAAAAGACAAAGTCCTTACAAGGGCTGTGAGTCCCTCATGGTCTGTCTCTTCCCCACACCCTGTGCCTGTGCGGGGGGCCACCCTGCCCTCAGTACTGTTACTGGAACTTCCCTGCTCACTCCCGCCTCAAAGTCTTTGTGTTTGTTCTTCTCTCTGCCTGGGATGAGCCTCCAGGATGGCCACCTGGATTAGTTCCCTCATTTCCTTAAGGTCTTCGCTGAAATGCCTCTTCCTGTCCCAGTCTATATTAACCCACCCCTCTACCGCACCTCCTCCTTCCCCTATTCTCTCTTTAACTTTTCCACATGACACTTACTTTCACTCACTCACTTCGTTTGCCTCCTCCACAAAAATGTAACTTTCATGGAGGCAGAGACTTTTGTCCAAATCGTTCATGGCTGGGTTCCCCAACCTAGAAGAGTGCCTGATCACGATCGATACTCAAAAGTTTTTGCTGAATAATTGAATGTGGTGTTCTTTATACTTGTCTTGCTGATTTCTTTATGGGGACAGTGAATGATCATAGGGCTAAGTAATAAATTAATCCCTGTTACCATAAGCCAGTGATTCTCAAGGAGTGGGCTCCAGACTAGCAGCCTCAGAATCACCCAGGAGCTTGTGAGAGATGCAAGTACTCGGGCTCTGTCTCACATCCACTGAATCAGAAGTTTGCGGAGTGGGGCCCAGCAGTCTGGTTTAACCAGCCCTCCAGGTGATACAGATGAACAAATGAGAACCATCACTACGAGTAAACAAATGTGTTCTTCTCCCCTGGTGATGCTTCAGCCCTGTTCAGGTTGACTAGTCTCTTGAAAAGCCTAACAGTGTCAACATAGTTTCGGAAGTCCTAGCCGCAGCAATCAGGGAAGAAAAAGAAATAAAAGGAATACAAATTGAAGAAGAAGTAAAACTGTCACTATCTGCAGATGACAAGATACTATACATAGAAAATCCTAAAGATGCCACCAGAAAACTACTAGAACTAATCAATGAATTTGGTAAGGTTGCAAGATACAAAATTAATGGACAGAAATCTCTGGTATTCCTATACACCAACAATGAAAACTCAGAAAGAGAAATTAAGGAAACACTCCTATTTACCATTGCAACAAAAAGAATTAAATACCTAGGAATAAATCTGGCTAAGAAGCCTAAAAACTATAAAACACTGATGAAAGAAATCAAAGATGACATAAACAGAGAAATATACCATGTTCTTGGATTGGAAGAATCAATATTGTGAAAATGACTATACTACCCAAAGCAATCTACAGATTCAGTGCAAACCCTATCGAACTACCAATGGCATTCTTCACAGAATGGGAACAAAAAAATCTTACAATTCATATGGAAACACAAAAGACCCCAAATAGCAAAAGCAATCTTGAGAAAAAAAAACGGAACTGGAGGAATCAGGCTCCCTGACTTCAGACTATACTACAGAGCTACAGTAAGCAAGACAGTATGGTACTGGCACAAAAACAGAAATATAGATCAATGGTACAGGATAGAATGCCCAGAGATAAACCCACGCACATATGGGCACCTAATTTGTGAAAAAAGAGGCAAGAACATAAAATGGAGAAAAGACAGCCTCTTCGATAAGTGGTGCTGGGAAAACTGGACAGCTACATATAAAAGAATGATGTTAGAACACTCCTTAACACCATACACGAAAATAAACTCCAAATGGATTAAAGAGTTAAATGTAAGACCAGACAGTATAAAACTTTTAGAGGAAAACATAGGAAGAACACTCTTTGACATAAATCACAGCAAGATCTTTTCTGACCTGCCTCCTAGAGTAACAGAAATAAAAACAAAAATAAACAAATGGAACTTAATTAAACTTAAAAGCTTTTGCACAGCAAAGGAAGCCATAAACAAGACAAAAAGACAACCCTCAGAATGGGAGAAAATATTTGAAAATGAAACAACAGACAAAGGATTAATCTCCAAAATATACAAATAGCTCATGGAGCTCAATATCAAAAAACAAACAATCCAGTTAAAAAATGGGCGGAAGACCTAAATAGACATTTCACCAAGGAAGACATACAGATGGCCAAGAGACACGTGAAAAGATGCTCAATATCACTAATTATTAGAGAAATGCAAATCAAAACTACAGTGAGGTATCACCTCACACTGGTCAGAATGGCCACACGGGGAGGGGGAAGGGTAAGCTGGGATGAAGTGAGAGAGTGGCATGGACATATATACACTACCAAATGTAAAATAGATAGCTAGTGGGAAGCAGCCGCATAGCACAGGGAGGTCAGCTCGGTGCTTTGTGTCCACCTAGAGGGGTGGGATAGGGAGGGTGGGAGGGAGACGCAAGAGGGAGGAGATATGGGGATACATGTATATGTATAGCTGATTCACTTTGTTATAAAGCAGAAACTGACACACCATTGTAAAGCAATTATACTCCAATAAAGATGTTTAAAAAAAAAAAAGCCTAACAGTGGGTGACATTGGTGCCACTTATCTCTTGGCACCTACCTACCTGCAGTCCTGTGCTAGGTGCTGAGATTGCACAGAGTTTATATCTTGGCCTTTTCAGGAAAAGCAAGGAGTCTGCCTTCACCAGAGTCCCAGAACAGCTTTGGGAATAACAGGAGATAAAATTAGAACATAACTAGCCAGATTTTGAAGGGCATTGATAGTAGTAGGCTCAGGGGAGCATGATACACTGTAGTGAGTGAAATGGCATTCTGTGATCTGATGTTTGAGTGGAAAGATACGTGAATAGTCCAGTGTATTAATGCAATGGATCCATCAGTCAATTCCTGCTGTGTTTTGATGTGACACTGGGATTTAGAATAGTCCTTGAACTTTCTGTGGCCAAACTCTTCTACTTACAGTAGCTGGTAACCTAATTGAGGCTTTCCAGTTATGTAAGGCTCTATCAGTGTCTCTCTAATCATCTAGCTAATTGACTAATTTACTCATTCATTTATTTAACACAAGTTTGCAATGTTCCAAGTGCTCTGCTAAGTATTCTGATACTTAGCATTAGCATTCTAATATCCTAGCATTATCCTCTAGGATACAAAGATGAAGAAAGACATACTTTGAAGAGCTGTGGCACATTCAGAGGGATCTGTTTGGTGAATAGCCACATACACAGGATTGGACCTCAGAAGGGTGAGCTAGCATGCAGGTAAATAATTGAGAGTCTCTGGATTTGGGGCGAATGTTGAAGCCCTAGTAGGCTACTAGATTTTCCAGTAGAAAGAGGGCCTGTGATGGAACCTTACTCTTGGTACATTAGGGGATGGAAGAAGAAGAAGGAAGGAAAAAGACGATCTCAGAGTGATAGAAGGAGACAGGAAACACTTTCACAGAAAACCAGGGAGGGAGAAAATATGATTTCAAATGTCTTGCTCCAGGAACTGTTCATACAATAAGGATCAAGCAGTATCCCGTGTTTCCACCTTGCAGAGGCCATTGGTGGCTCTAATGGAACAGTTCCATGGAAGAATTTGTAGTAGAAGCAAGGTTTGAAGAATGAACGGGAAAGAGGAATTAGAGATGGCTAGTGGGGAGATAATTGCAGTGAGATTAATCTGTTAGAGTTGGTATTCCTGAATTGATTTGTTTGTGGTGTTTAACATTCAAAAATATTTTATTGGAAGAATTTATGTTGGCACAGATGCCAGTCAAGTATGAGGCACCTTTCCATCTATTACCTTGTGTATAATTCCCAAAGTGGGTATGTTTTAGTTTTTTACATTTACCGTGTAGGTGTACCTTTTTTTTTTCTTTTTTTTTTTTTTACATCTTTATTGGAGTATAATCGCTTTACAATGGTGTGTTAGTTTCTGCTTTATAACAAAGTGAATCAGCTATACATATACATATGTTCCCATATCTCTTCCCTCTTGCGTCTCCCTCCCTCCCACCCTCCCTATCCCTCCCCTCCAGGTGGTCACAAAGCACCGAGCTGATCTCCCTATGCTATGCGGCTGCTTCCCACTAGCTATCTGTTTTACGTTTGGTAGTGTATATATGTCCCTGCCACTCTCTCGCTTTGTCACAGCTTACCCTTCCCCCTCCGCATATCCTCAAGTCCATTCTCTAGTAGGTCTGCGTCTTTATTCCTGTCTTACCCCTAGGTTCTTCACGAAATTTTTTTCTTAAATTCCATATATATGTGTTAGCATACGGTATTTGTCTTTCTCTTTCTGACTTACTACACTCTGTATGACAGACTCTAGGCCTACCCACCTCATTACAAATAGCTCAATTTCGTTTCTTTTTATGGCTGAGTAATATTCCATTATTTATATGTGCCACATCTTCTTTATCCATTCATCCGATGATGGACACTTAGGCTGTTTTCATCTCCGGTCTATTGTAAATAGAGCTGCAGTGAACATTTTGGTACATGACTCTTTTTGAATTATGGTTTTCTCAGGGTATATGCCCAGTAGTGGGATTGCTGGGTCATATGGTAGTTCTATTTGTAGTTTTTTAAGGAACCTCCATACTGTTCTCCATAGTGGCTGTACCAATTCACATTCCCACTAGCAGTGCAAGAGTGTTCCCTTTTCTCCACACCCTCTCCAGGATTTATTGTTTATAGATTTTTTGATGATGCCCATTCTGACTGGTGTGAGATGATATCTCATTGTAGTTTTGATTTGCATTTCTCTAATGAATAATGATGTTGAGCATTCTTTCATGTGTTTGTTGGCAGTCTGTATATCTTCTTTGGAGAAATGTCTGTTTAGGTCTGCTGCCCATTTTTGGATTGGGTTGTTTGTTTTTTTGTTATTGAGCTGCATGAGCTGCTTGTAAATTTTGGAGATTAATCCTTTGTCAGTTGCTTCATTTTCAAATATTTTCTCCCATTCTGAGGGTTGTCTCTTGGTCTTGTTTATGGTTTCCTTTGATGTGCAAAAGCTTTGAAGTTTCATTAGGTCCCATTTGTTTATTTTTGTTTTTATTTCCATTTCTCTAGGAGGTGGGTCAAAAAGGATCTTGCTGTGATCTATGTCATAGAGTGTTCTGCCTGTTTTCCTCTAAGAGTTTGACAGTTTCTGGCCTTACATTTAGGTCTTTAATCCATTTTGAGCTTATTTTTGTGAATGGTGTTAGGGAGTGATCTAATCTCATACTTTTACATGTACCTGGCTAGTTTTCCCAGCAACACTTATTGAAGAGGCTGTCCTTTCTCCACTGTACATTCCTGCCTCCTTTATCAAAGATAAGGTGACCATATGTGTGTGGGTTTATCTCTGGGCTTTCTATCCTGTTCCATTGATCTATCTTTCTGTTTTAGTGCCAGTACCATACTGTCTTGATTACTGTAGCTTTGTAGTATAGTCTGAAGTCAGGGAGCCTGATTCCTCCAGCTCCATTTTTCGTTCTCAAGATTGCTTTGGCTATTCGGGGTATTTTGTGTTTCCATACAAATTGCGAAATTTTTTGTTCTAGTTCTGTGAATAATGCCAGTGGTAGTTTGATAGGGATTGCATTGAATCTGTAGATTGCTTTGGGTAGTAGAGTCATTTTCACAATGTTGATTCTTCCAATCTAAGAACATGGTATATCTCTCCATCTATTTGTATCACCTTCAATTTCTTTCATCAGTGTCTTATAATTTTCTGCATACAGGTCTTTTGTCTCCTTAGTTAGGTTTATTCCTAGATATTTTATTCTTTTTGTTGCAGTGGTAAATGGGAGTGTTTTCTTGATTTCAATTTCGGATTTTTCATCATTAGTGTATAGGAATGCAAGAGATTTCTGTGCATTAATTTTGTATCCTGCTACTTTACCAAATTCATTGATTAGCTCTAGTAGTTTTCTGGTAGCATGTTTAGGATTCTCTATGTAGCGTATCATGTCATCTGCAAACAATGACAGCTTTACTTCTTCTTTTCCGATTTGGATTCCTTTTATTTCCTTTCCTTCTCTGATTGCTGTGGCTAAAACTTCCAAAACTATGTTGAATAAGAGTGGTGAGAGTTGGCAACCTTGTCTTATTCCTGATCTTAGTGGAAATGCTTTCAGTTTTTCACGATTGAGGACGATGTTTGCTGTGGGTTTGTCATATATGGCCTTTATTATGTTTGAGGAAAGTTCCCTCTGTGCCTACTTTCTGCAAGGTTTTTATCATAAATGGGTGTTGAATTTTGTCGAAAGCTTTCTCTGCATCTATTGAGATGATCATATGGTTTTTATCCTTCAATTTCTTAATATGGTGTATCACATGGATTGATTTGTGTATATTGAAGAATCCTTGCATTCCTGGAATAAACCCCACTTGATCATGCTGCATGATCCTTTTAATGTGCTGTTGGATTCTGTTTGCTACTATTTTGTTGAGGATTTTTGCATCTATGTTCATCAGTGATATTGGCCTATAGTTTTCTTTCTTTGTGACATCCTTGTCTCGTTTTGGTATCAGGGTGGTGTCCTCATAGAATGAGTTTCGGCGTGTTCCTCCCTCTGCTATATTTTGGAAGAGTTTGAGAAGGATAGGTGTTAGCTCTTCTCTAAATGTTTGATAGAATTCGCCTGTGAAGCCATCTGGTCCTGGGCTTTTGTTTGTTGGAAGATTTTTAGTCACAGTCTCAATTTCAGTGCTTGTGATTGGTCTGTTCATATTTTCTATTTCTTCCTGATTCAGTCTTGGCATGTTGTGCATTTCTAAGAATTTGTCCATTTCTTCCAGGTTGTCCATTTTATTGGCATAGAGTTGCTTGTAGTCATCTCTCGTGATCTTTTTATTTCTGCAGTGTCAGTTGTCACTTCTCCTTTTTCATTTCTAATTCTATTGATTTGAGTCTTCTCCCTTTTTTTCTTGATGAGTCTGGCTAATGGTTTATCAATTTCGTTTATCTTCTCAAAGAACCAGCTTTTGGTTTTATTAATCTTTGCTATCGTTTTCTTCATTTCTTTTTCATTTATTTCTGATCTGATCTTTATGATTTCTTTCCTTCTGCTCAGGTTGGCTTTTTTTTTGTTCTTCTTTCTCTAATTGCTTTAGGTGCAAGGTTAGGTTGTTTATTTGAGATGTTTCTTGTTTCTTGAGATAGGATTGTATTGCTATAAACTTCCCTCTTAGAACTGCTTTTGCCACATCCCATAGGTTTTGGGTTGTCGTGTCTCCATTGTCATTTGTTTCTAGGTATTTTTAAATTTCCTCTTCGATTTCTTCAGTGATCACTTCGTTATTAAGTAGTGTATTGTTTAGCCTCCATGTGTTTGTATTTTTTACAGATCTTTTCCTGTAGTTGATATCTAGTCTCATAGTGTTGTGGTCGGAAAAGATACTTGATACAATTTCAATTTTCGTAAATTTACCAAGGCTTGATTTGTGACCCAAGATATAATCTATCCTGGAGAATGTTCCGTGAACACTTGAGAAAAATGTGTATTGTTTTTCTTGGATGGAATGTCCTATAAATATCAATTAAGTCCATCTTGTTTAATGTATCATTTAAAGCTTGTGTTTCCTTATTTATTTTCACTTTGGATGATCTGTCCATTGGTGAAAGTGGGGTGTTAAAGTCCCCTACTATGAATGTATTACTGTCAATTTCCCCTTTTATGGCTGTTAATATTTGCCTTATGTATTGAGGTGCTCCTATGTTGGGTGAAAAAATATTTACAATTGTTATATCT
This sequence comes from Aethalodelphis obliquidens, assembly GCF_003676395.1. NCBI lineage: Eukaryota > Metazoa > Chordata > Mammalia > Artiodactyla > Delphinidae > Aethalodelphis > Aethalodelphis obliquidens. The sequence goes on along the minus strand of NW_020837991.1, from coordinate 15,797,679 downwards.
TCTTCTTGGATCGATTCCTTGATCATTATGTAGTGTCCTTCTTTTTCTCTTCTAATAGTCTTTACTTTAAAGTCTATTTTGTCTGATATGAGAATTGCTACTCCAGCTTTCTTTTGGTTTCCATTTGCATGGAATACCTTTTTCCACCCCCTCACTTTCAGTCTGTATGTGTCTCTAGGTCTGAAGTGGGTCTCTTGTAGACAGCATATATATGGGTCTTGTTTTTGTATCCATTCAGTCAGTCTGTGTCTTTTGGTGGGAGCATTTAATCCATTTGCATTTAAGGTAATTATCGGTATGTATGTTCCTATTCCCATTTTCTTAATTGTTTTGGGTTTGTTATTGTAGGTCTTTTCCTTCTCTTGTGTTTCTTGCCTAGAGAAGTTCCTTTAGCATTTGTTGTAAAGCTGGTTTGGTGGTGCTGAACTCTCTCAGCTTTTGCTTGTCTGTAAAGGTTTTAATTTCTCCATCAAATCTGAATGAGATCCTTGCTGGGTAGAGTAATCTTGGTTGCAGGTTTTTCTCCTTCATCACTTTAAATATTTCCTGCCACTCCCTTCTGGCTTGCAGAGTTTCTGCTGAAAGATCAGTTGTTAACCTTATGGGGATTCCCTTGTGTGTTATTTGTTGTTTTTCCCTTGCTGCTTTTAATATGTTTTCTTTCTATTGAATTTTTGACAGTTTGATTAATATGTGTCTTGGCGTATTTCTCCTTGGATTTATCCTGTATGGGACTATCTGTGCTTCCTGGACTTGATTAACTATTTCCTTTCCCATATTAGGGAAGTTTTCAACCATAATCCCTTCAAGTATTTTCTCAGTCCCTTTCTTTTTCTCTTATTCTTATGGGACCCCTATAATTTGAATGTTGGTGCGTTTAATGTTGTCCCAGAGGTCTCTGAGACTGTCCTCAGTTCTTTTCATTCTTTTTTCTTTATTGTGCTCTGCAGTAGTTATTTCCACTATTTTATCTTCCAGGTCACTTATCCGTTCTTCTGCCTCAGTTATTCTGCTACTGATCCCATCTGGAGTATTTTAAATTTCATTTATTGTGTTGTTCATCGTTGTTTTTTTCATCTTTAGTTCTTCTAGGTCCTTGTTAAATGTTTCTTCCATTTTGTCTATTCTATTTCTAAGATTTTGGATCATCTTTACTGTCATTATTCTGAATTCTGTTTCTGGTGGACTGCCTATTTCCTCTTCATTTGTTAGGTCTGGTAGGTTTTTACCTTGCTCCTTCATCTGCGGTGTGTTTTTCTGTCTTCTCATTTTGCTTATCTTACTGTGTTTGGGGTTTCCTTTTTGCAGGGTGCAGGTTTGTAGTTCCCGTTGTTTTTGGTGTCCGTCCCCAGTGGCTAAGGTTGGTTCAGTGGGTTGTGTAGGCTTCCTGGTGGAGGGGACTAGTGCCTGTGTTCTGGCAGATGGGGCTGGATCTTGGCTTTCTGGTGGGCAGGTCCACCTCTGGTGGTGTGTTTTGGGGTGTCTGTGGACTTATTATTATTTTAGGCAGCCTCTCTGCTAATGGGGTTGTATTCCTATCTTGCTAGTTGTTTGGCATAGGGTGTCCAGCACCATAGCTTGCTGGTCGTTGAGTGAAGCTGGGTGCTGGCGTTGAGATGGAGATCTCTGGGAGATTTTTGCCGTTTGATATTATGTGGAGCTGGGAGGTCTCTTGTTGACCAGTGTCCTGAAGTTGGCTCTCCCACCTCAGAGGCACAGCACTGACTCCTGGCTGCAGCACCAAGAGCCTTTCATCCACATGGCTCAGAATAAAAGGGAGAAAAAGTAGAAAGAATTAGTAGAAGAAGAAGAAAGAAAGAAAGAAAGAAAGAGAGAGAGAGGGAGGGAGGGAGGGAGGAAGGAAGGAAGGAGCGAACGAAGGAAAAAAGAAAGAAAGAAGATAAAGTAAAATAAAGTAAGATAAAATATAATAAAGTTATTAAAATAAAAAATAATTATTAAGAAAAAAAATTTAAAAAATAGGACGGATAGAACCCTAGGACAAATGGTGGAAGCAAAGCTATCAGACAAAATCTCACACAGAAGCATACACATACACACAAAAAGAGGAAAAGGGGAAAAAATCATAAATCTTGCTCTCAAAGTTCACCTCCTTAATTTGGGATGATTCGTTTTCTATTCAGGTATTCCACAGTTGCAGGGTACATCAAGTTGATTGTGGAGCTTTAATCCGCTGCTCCTGAGGCTGCTGGGAGAGATTTCCCTTTCTCTTCTTTGTTCGCACAGCTCCTGAGGTTCAGCTTTGGATTTGGCCCTGCCTCTGCGTGTAGGTCGCCAGAGGGCGTCTGTTCTTTGCTCAGACAGGACGGGGTTAAAGGAGCAGCTGATTCGGGGGCTCTGGCTCACTCAGGCCGTGGGGGAGGGAGGGGTGCGGAAGGGGTGGAGCCTGCGGCGGCAGAGGCCGGCGTGACGTTGCACGAGCCTGAGGCGCGCCATGCATTTACTGGGTAAGTTGTCCCTGGATCCCAGGACCCTGGCAGTGACGGGCTGCACAGGCTCCCCGGAAGGGAGGTGTGGAGAGTGTCCTGTGTTCACACACAGGCTTCTTGGTGGCGGCAGCAGCAGCCTTAGTGTCTCATGCCCGTCTCTGGGGTCCGTGCGTTTAGCCGCGGCTCGCGCCCGTCTCTGGAGCTCCTTAAAGCGGCGCTGTTAATCCCCTCTCCTTGCGCACCAGGAAACAAAGAGGAAAGAAAAAGCCTCTTGCCTCTTTGGCAGCTCCAGACTTTTCCCCGGACTCCCTCCCGGCTAGCCGTGGCGCACTAACCCCCTGCAGGCTGTGTTCACGCCGCCAACCCCAGTTCTCTCCCTGCGTCTGACCGAAGCCTGAGCCTCAGCTCCCAGCCCCGCCCGCCCCGGCGGGTGAGCAGAGAAGCCTCGCGGGCTGGTGAGTGCCCGTCGGCACCGATCCTCTGTGTGGGAATCTCTCCGCTTTGCCCTCCGCACCCCTGTGGCTGTGCTCTCCTCCGTTGCTCCAAAGCTTCCCCCCTCCGCCACCCGCAGTCTGCGCCCGTGAAGGGGCTCCTAGTGTGTGGAAACTTTTCCTCCTTCGCAGCTCCCTCCCACTGGTGCCGGTGCCGTCCCTCTTATTTGGTCTCTCTTTTTCCTTTTGCCCTACCCAGGTACGTGGGGGAGTTTCTTGCCTTTTGGGAGGTCTGAGGTCTTCTGCCAGCGTTCAGTAGGTGTTCTGTAGGAGTTGTTCCACGTGTAGATGTATTTCTGGTGTATCTGTGGGGAGGAATGTGATCTCCGCTTCTTACTCTTCCACCATCTTCCCCTTTTCCCCTAGGTGTACCTTTTCATTAAGGTGACAGAATAACTTTTGAGGGCAGCATCACTTGTTACAGTAGTTAGTCATTTTCTAAGTATGGAAAATCCTGTAACTCATGCTGGTTCTGTTGATTTGAACAGCTGGCCTCCCGGTTCGTGCTGCTTTGCCCATAGGTGGATTGGGAATCTTACATTAGGAGTGATAAAACTGCTGACAGGATTTCACAAGCTGACGTAAATGACGCTGATTATAAGATGAAGATTATTAGGAGGGATTTTGGATCTCTGCAAGCTTTGAAATAGTACTATATTTTAAACTCCACTTGATGTGAATGAAAAATGAGATCCTCTCATCATTAGAATTAATTTATAATGGGCTTCTCTCAAAACTGACCCAGATCAGACAGTATGAGGTTCACATTAAGTGGGCTTATACTACACAGATATGCAATGTTCAGTATATCTATAAACGTAATTGCTTTAAATTTTTCATACTAATTGCCCTGAAACATGTACATTAAAGAAGTGAACAGCAAATTTCCTGAAATATATGTCCAAAATGATTCTAATTTGCATAAATTTTAGCCAAGGAACAGATGCTGTACCTTTGTAAAAATTTTAAAACATATTATACAGGTATGTTGTGGTGTAACTTGGTGTTGCTCACCAATCCTAACTTGGGTGAAATACTTTTAGCAGAACATTGACAAGGACAAGTGAAAAAAAGGCTTCATTGTTTCAAACACCAGCTTATCTTTAGACTAATATAAAGGATTTTGTTTTATTGTGGTATTTTAGATCCAGCTTTCTAAAATTTAATTATAATTAAGACTTTGTGGACATTATTTTTGGACTGTATTTTTCTAAATAATATTGATCACTTTTAATATTTATATAGTGAGTATGTAGTATTTTGAAACTAGAAAGAGAAAAGTATACAGAAGAAATTAATTTAGCCCATAATACTACCATATATTGTTTGCTTTATTGTCTTTTGATCTTTTATATATTTTCAAAACTGTGATATGTAGGATTATGCAGTTTTACATCATGCTTCTTTCACCTAATATTATATTGTTATCCATTTTATTATACATTCTTTACAAATTTAAGGAATTGTATAATTCTCCAAATGGATAGTGTGCTTTATTTTTGGAACCCAAGACATCAGGGTTTTTTTTTATATTGCTGTAAATAATATTTTGAACATCATTAGTTTTGACATTTTACTCAGGATGATTCCTAGACATGGAATTTCTGGATCAAATGTACATGGATGTTTTAATTTCCTTGACGTATTACTAAATTGCTTTTCCCAACTGTTAAATGTGTAGGCAAAGCACACCCTTGTACTTAAGTCTCTGCGTACAGAGAGACTTTGCATCCTCCAGCTTCCCTCTTTGTCTTCGTCCTCTTTCTGTCCACCACAAAGATCCATAATGTGTACTCTACGTCCTCTTTCTAGGATGTTTATATTTAATTTTATAATTGTAGTTACATTATAGACATAAAAAAATCTGTTTAAATAATTTTGAACCTTCCTTTTATATTTTGAATTCCATATTTTTTATTCACTGTTCAGTATAGAATGTATTGTATATGCACACATGCACATATACACATGTACATATACATGTACACATACACATGTACATATCTGGTAAATACTTTTTACTCATCTCTTGGATATTTGTATATGGTTGTATATATACACAAACGTTTAAGAAAGTTTAAGATACACATACTTTTTAAAAATTTATTGAGATTTTATTGACATATTATATTGGTTTCAGGTGTACAGGACAATGATTTGATATTTGTATGCACTGTGAAATGACCACCATAGTAAATCTTGATAGCATCCATCACCACAGAAAGTTAACTTTAGGATTTAGTTTCTTAGCACCTTTCCAGTATGCTCTACAATATTATTGACTATAATCACTATGCTATACAGTACCTCCCCCATTACTTATTTATTCTGTAACTGGAAGTTTTTACCTTTTGATCCCCTTCACCAGCTTTGCCGACTCCCCAGCCCCCTTCCCTCTGGCAACCACCATTCTGCTCTGTGTATATATGATTTTGGTTTTGTTTAGTTTTTGTTTTTGAGTTTCCACATATAAGTGAAATCATACAGTATTTATCTTTTTTTTCTGAATTATTTTGCTTACCTTAATTTTCTCAAGGTCCAAGGTTGTCACAAATAGCAAGATTTCATTCTTTTTTGTGGCTGAATAATATATTCCATTTTGGTGTATTATAGATAGATAGATAGATAGATATACCACTTTTTCTTTATCCATTCATCCATTGATGGCCACTTGGGTTATTTCCATATCTTGGCTATTGTAAATAATGCAATGAACATGGGGGTGCATATATTTTTTTCGAGTTAGGGGTTTTGTGGGGATTTTTTTAGATAAATACCAAGAAGTGGAATTACTAGATCATGTGGTAGTCCTAGTTTTAATTTTTTGAGGAAACTCCATGCTGTTTTCCAAAGTGGCTGTACCAATTTACATTCCCACCAACAGAGCATGGGAGTACCCTTTTCTCCACATCCTTGTCAAGACTTGTCATTTTGGTAATAGCCATTCTAACAGGTGTGAGGTGTTATTTCATTGTAATTTTGATTCACATTTCCCTGATGACTAGTGATATTGGACATCTTTTCATGTACCTGTTGACTGTTCGTTTGCCTTCTTTAGAAAAATATCTATTCAAATCCTCTGCCTATTTAAAAATCAGATTGTTTGGTTTTTTTTTTTTTTTTTGCTATTGAGTTGTATAAGTTCCATATTTTAGATATTAACTGCTTATCAAGTATATGATTTGCAAATATATTCTCCCTTTCAGAAGGTTGTCTCTGCCTTTTGTTGATGGTTTACTTTGCTATGCAAAAGCTTCTTTTGTTTGATGTAGTCCCACTTGTTTATTTTTGGTTTTTTTGCCTTTGCTTTTGGAGTCAGATTTAAAAATTCACCACAAAGACTCATGTCAAGGAGCTTGCCATCTATTTTGTCTTTTAGGAGTTTTATGACTTCAGGTCTTACATTCAAGTCTTTAATCCATTTTGAGTTAATTTTGGGGTATGGTGTAAGATAGTGGTCTAGTTTCATTCTTTTGCAAGTGGCTGTCCACTTTTCCCAACACCATTTATTGAAGAGACACCCTTTTTCCATTGCGTATTCTTGGCTCCTTTGTCACTAATTAATTGACCGTATACTTGTAGGTTTACTTCTGGATTCTCTGTTCCATTGATCTATGTGTCTGTTTTCATGTCAGTGCCACACTGTTTTGATTACTCTAGCTTTATAAAATAATTTGAAATCCAGGAGCATGATGCGTCCAGCTTTGTTCTTCTTTCTCAAGATTGCTTTGGTTTTTCACAGTCTTTTGTGTTTCCATACTAAGGTTAGGATTGTTTGTTCTGTTTCTATGAAATAACATTAGAAGTTTGATAGGTATTGCATTGACTCTATAGATTCCTTTGAGTAATATGGACATTTTAACAATAGTAACTATTCCAATCCATAAGCATGGAATATCTTTCCATTTCTTTGTGTTTTCAGTTTCTTTCTTCAGTGTCTTAGAGTTTTCATAGTACAGGTGTTTCATCTTCTTGGTTAAATTTATTTCTAGGTATTTTATTCTTTTTGATGCAATTGTAAATGGGTCTGTTTTCTTAATTTCTTTTTCTGTTAGTGTATAGACATTTTATGCCTTGCCACTTCACTAAATTTGTTTAGCAGTTCTAGCAGTCTTTTTGTGAAAAGTTTAGGGTTTTCTCTATATAAAATCATTTCATCTGCAAATAGTGACAGTTTTACTTATTTCTTTCCAATTTGGATGCCTTTTATTTTCCTTGCATAATTGCTCTGGCAAGGACTTCCAATACTATGTTGAATAGAAGTGGGGAGGGTGGACATTCTTATCTTGTTCCTGATCTTAGAGGAAACACTTCTAGCTTTTCACTGTTGAGTATGTTAGCTGTAGGCTTCTCATACATGGCCTTTATTATGGTGAGGTACATTCCCTCTGTACCCACTTTGTTGAAAGTTTAACATAAATGGATATAGAGTTTTGTCAAAAGCTTTTTGTACATCTGTTGAGATGATCATATGGTTTGTATTCGTCATTTTGTTAATGTAGTGTATCACGTTGCTTTGCAGATGTTGTTGATGTTGAACCATCCTTACATCCCTTGAATAAATCCCACTTGATCATGGTGTATCATCCTTTTAATGTATTGTTGAATTCAATTTGCTAACATTTTGTTGAGGATTTTTGCATCTGTGTTCATCAGGGATATTGACTTGTAATTTTCATATATGGTGATGTGCTTGTCTGGATTTTGGTGTCACAGTAATGCTGCCCTCATCGAATGAGTTTGGAAGCATTTCCTCCTCTTAAACGTTTTGAAAGAATTTGAGGAGGATAGGTATTAACTCTTCTTTGAATGTTTGATAAAATCCACTAGAAAAGCCATCTGGTGCCAAACTTTTGTTTGAATTGGTAATCAGAACCCTCCCACAATCTCTTTATGAGTTTTGATCTGTTCAGATTTTCTATTTCTTCCTAATTCAGTCTCTAAAGATTGTGTGATTCTAAGAATGTATTCATTTCTTCTATGTTGTCCAATGAGTTGGCATATAATTGTTCCGAGTAGTCTTTTAAGATCCTTTGTATTTCTATGCTATCAGTTGTAACATCTCCTCTTCAATTTTGGATTTTATTTACTTAAGGCCTCTTTTTTTCTTGGTGAGTCTGGCTAAGGGTTTGTCAATTTTGTTTATCTTTTCAAGGAATCAGCTCTTAGTTTTACTGACTTTCCTATTGTCCTTTTAGCCTCTATTTTATTTATTTCTGCTCTGATTGTTATTATTTACTTTCTTCTACTAACATTGTTTCTTCTTTTTCTAGTTTCTTTAGGTATAAAGTTAGATTGTTTATTTGAGATTTTTCTTCTTTCTTGAAGTAGGCCAGTATTTCTGTGAGCTTCCCTTTTAGAACTGCTTTTGCTGCGTCACATAGGTTTTGGTATGTTTTATTTCATTTTCGTTTGTCTCTAAGTATATTTTTATTTCTCCACTGATTTTTTTCATTGACCCAGCAGTTGTATGTAGCATGTTGTTAAATATCCATGTATCTGTGAGTTTTACAGTCTTCTACTTGTAATTGATTTTAAGTTTCATGCCATTTTGGTTGGAAGAAATGCTTGATGTGATTTCAGTCTCCTTAAATTTATTGAAATTTGTTTTATGGCTTAACGTATGATCTGTCCTGGAGAATGTTCCATGTGTACTTGAAAAGAATGTGTTTTGCTGCTTTTGGATGGAATATTCTGTATATGTCTATTAAGTCAATCTGATGTAAAGTGTCATTAAGGCTGGTGTTTTCTCATGATTTTCTGTCTGATCTATCCACTGATATAAGTAGGGTATTAAACTCCCCTACTATTATTGTTTTGTTGTACTTTCTCCCTTTAGGTCTGTTAATATTTGCTTTTTATATTTAGGTGCTTCTATGTTGTGTGCATATATATTTTAAAAATTACATATTCTTGTTGAATTGACCCTTTTATCATTACGTAGTGTCCTTCTTAGTCTATTACTACAGACTTCGTTATAAAGTCTGTTTTGTCTGATATGAGTATAGCTATCCCAGCTTTCTTTTTGTTTCTGTTGAATATTTGCATGCAATATCTTTTTCCATCCCTTCATTTTCAGCACATGTATGTCCTTATATCTAAAGTGAGTCTCTTGTAGGCAGCATATAGATGAGTATTGTTTGTTTTGCTTTGTTTTGTTTTGTTTTGTTTTTTAATCAATTCAGTCACTCTGTCTTTAGAGTGAAGAATTTAGCCCATTTACATTTAAGGTAATTATTGATAAATATTAATTTACTTCCATTTTGTTAATTTTTCTGCCTGTTTTTTTGTAGTTTCTCTCTGTTACTTTCTTCTTTTGCTCTCTTTCGTTGTGCTTTGATGACTTCGTTTAGTTGAGATTCCTTTAGTTGTTATGTTGAGATTCCTTTAGTTGTTATGTTGAGATTCCATTCTCTCTTTTGTGTGTGTGTATCTAGTTTAGGTTTTTGCTCTGTGGTTATCATATGGTTCACATATAATGTCCTATGTATATAAAAGTCCATTTTAAGTTAATACTAACTTAAATTTGAGTTTATTCCAAAACTCTACATCTTTACCTCTCCACTACATTTCATCTTTTTACTTCTGTCTCTTAGGTATCCCTTAAATAATTATTGTATTTTTGTTAATTTTGCTACTTCTGTCTTTTAAACTTGACACTAACCTTATAAGTGATTAATCCACTATCTTTGCTAAATATTTATCTTTACCAGTGAGAATTTGACTTTCATATATTTTCTTGTTATTAATTAGTGACCTTTCTTTTCAGGTTAAAGAAGTCCCTTTAACATTTCTTGTTAGGTTGGTTTGGTGGTGATGAACTCATCTAACTTTTGTTTGACTGAAAAACTCTATCTCTCCTGTCATGATGAGTGATAATCTTGCTGGGTGGAGTATTCTTGGTTGGAATTTTTTTCTTTCAGCACTGAGAATATACCATGCCACTCCCTCTGGCTCATAATGTTTCTGCTAAAAAAATATGCTGCTAGTCTTATTGGCTTTCCTTCACACATAACAAGTTGCTTTTCTCTTGCTGCTTTTAAGGTTCTCTTATTGTCTTCATTTTCTTGACATTTTAAGTATAATGTATCTTGGTGTAGATCTCTTGAGGTTCATCTTATTTGGAGTTCTCTGGGCTTCCTGGACCTGGATGTCTGTTTCCTTTCCCAGGTTAGGGAAATTTTTTGCCATTATTTCTTCAAATAAGTTCTGCCCCTTTCTCTCTCTCTTCTCCTTAGACCCGCATAGTGTTAATGTTAGGTCTCTTGGTGTTTTCCCATAGATCCCTTAAAATCTCTTCACTTTATTTTTACTTGTATTATTTTATTATTATTATTATTTTGCTGCTCAGTTTAGATGAGTTTCCTTGCTTTGACTTCCAGAACACTGATTCTTTCTACTGCTTTGTCTAGTCTGCTATTGAATCCTTCTGGTGTGTTTTTTAGTTCAGTTTTTGTGTTCTCAGCTCTGTGACTTCTGTTCTGTGCTTCTTTATATTTTCTCTCTCTTTGCTGAAGTTCTCACTTGTTCATCTATTCTTCTGAGTTCAGTGAGCAATTCTGACTATTACTTTGAATTCTTTATCAGGTAGATTACTTATCTTCATTTCATTAAGATCTCTTTGTGAAGTGTTGTCTTGTTCTTTCTTTAATAACATATTTCTGTTTTGTCATTTTGTTTGGTGCTGTTTCTGTGTATTGGTGAAACATCTACCTCTCTGAGTCTTGAAGTAGTTGGCCTTGTGTAGGTGATGAACCTTATAATTCAACCTTGCCCTAGTGGTTGGTTGTCTTTTGAAACTTTGTGATTGTCTAAGCAGCCTGATTTATTCTTGATAGGTTCCTGGTGTTGAGGGTGTGCCAAGACCTGTCAGTGTTCCAAGAGGAAGGATCTCATTTTGCACTTAGTTTTGGGCTTTTTGAAAGTCAAACCCTCGGGCAGCAGGTTTTGAAGTATGCACGTATATAGTCCTATGGGCCATAATCATAAACCCTGCTGGCCTCCAGAACAGGAAATCTGGAGATGACCCTTGGGCAACATTTCCATAAATCAGACCTCTAGACAAGTGTATAAGCTCCTTTCTGGGAGGTATCATTGAGCTGCAGTGAGGCGAAGGGAGTGTGCAAGGATAGTGTCTTACATTCCCTGAGAGTGCCTCTGTACTCTCTAGATGTGTGGCAAGCCTGAAGCCTCAGGCTGAATCTCCAGCACAAGCAAACAGGCCTTTTTCGTAAGAAGACTGGAGGTGTGTTTCAGTCTGCTGCCTGTGCAGTGCCCTGGGGGTGGTAGCCTGCCAAGAACTATCTTTCCAGTTGTTACAGTCCTATGGAGCCCAGGAATGCAAGTCCCATTGGCCACCAGGGCTAGGTGATCAGAGGGCATCCTCTTTGTGGATCGCATGCACCTGCTGGCTCTAGAAGGGCATCTGGAGTGCATAGGGGGCAGGACATGCTCCTTGGCTTTGGCATGACATCAGGAAAAATCCTTGTCTGTGCTCCCCTGCCAGTTTCAGCAAGGGAGTGGGAGAGTGTCATGACTGCTCTCACTAGCTGGTCCCAGCCAGGGAGTGAGGGAATGCTGCATCTACTCATCCCTGCCTGCCTTACCAAGACAGTGGGAGGGTCCCATGTCTGCACACCTGTCTGTGCTAACAGGGTAGAGGGAGAGTGCAGAATGGTGTCTGCCAGCACCCCAGTCTCCAGAAAGAGTCCCAACCATCTCTTGTTCCTCCAGCAGATGCTTGAAGATTAGCATAGGAATCTCCTTCGCATTCCGGGCACTTTTCAAACTGCTACTTTTGCACTGGGTCCTAGGGCGAGTGAGACCTCATGCAAGCCTTTTATTTATTGATGTATGTATGTATGTATTTTTAAATGACTTTTTATTGGAGTACAGTTGCTTTGCAATGTTGTGTTAGTTTCTGCTGTACAGCAAAGTGAATCAGTTATATGTATACTATATCCACTCTTTTTCAGATTTCCTTCCCACTTAGGTCACCACAGATCATTGAGTAGAGTTCCCTGTGCTATACATTAGGCTCTCATTAGTTATCTATTTTATACATAGTAGTGTATATATGTCAAGCTTTTTGAAAGGAGAATCTCAGTTCACTTCAACTGTCAACTGAAAAAAAATGCACCACCTAAAAGTTGAGGGTTATGTTTTATTTGGTGGACAAAACTGAGGACTTAAGCCTGGGACACAGCATCTCAGATAACTGAGGGACTGCTCTGAAGAGGCAAGGGCAGGAGCCAGGACATATAGGAGTTTTTGCAACAAAGACCAGGTAGTCGGAACATCAAAGATTACTGTTAATTAAGGAAAACCAGATATCTCAGGTTAAGGAATCTAGTGCTTTTCTATGTACGGGAAGATGCAAATTCTGGGCTCACTGAAATCATCCCTTTGATGTGCACCTCAGCTCTCTGGGGACCAGTATCCTGTGCTTCTCATCCTGAGTCTCCTCAGGGTGCACTATGGGGGTGGCTACAGCAGCTGACCGCTAGATGGGGGGCAGATCTTGCCTCGATCCTGAGTTCCCTCAGGGCTCAGCGTTGGGAGCAGCAGTAATGTGACGGCTTGATGGCTGCAACATCCTTTGTTTACTGATATGGCAGGTGGCATTTTTAGTTCACACAGCCCTTTGGGTCCCTTGGATGTGAACTCCTTTGGTTTCTAAGCCAGACATTTTGGGGGCTCATCTCTCTGTTGTAGGTCCTAAGGGCTGGAGAGGCTGATATGGGGCACAAACCCCTCACCCTAGGGGAGAAGCTCTGGATTTGTGAGATTCCCTCCCTATTGTGGGGCTCTGCACCAGGCATGGAGTTTTTGGTGAGACCACGTCTCTGTCTCTCCTACCCATCTCAATGTGGGTGGGGCAGTTCAGCTAGTTTATTGTGGATGGGGCAGTTCAGCTAGTTTTCAGTTCTTTTTCAGAGGGAATTATTCCATATGCAGCTGTAGATTTGGTGTGTCCATGGGGCAAGGTGAGTTCAAGGTGAGCCTCCACCTTGGAGCACTTCCCCCCAGCCTCCCACACATGTAGTTTTAATTAAGGTAGGCACTTTATTTTCTGAATTCATGTAAAGCTGAGAATGTCTTTCTGTTGCTTTGTTATATAGAAGCTACTTTATTGGGGATGTTTATGGATTAAGACACAAAGGTTTGTCTATGTGTCTTATTTCAATGGACATCTGGGGTGGCCAGAAGCTATGCAACCAGCGTTTTTTTTTTTTTTTTTTTGCGCGGTACACGGGCCTCTCACTGGTGTGGTCTCTCCCGTTGCGGAGCACAGGCTCCGGACGCGCAGGCTCAGCGGCCGTGGCTCACGGGCCCAGCCGCTCCACGGCATGTGGGATCCTCCTGGACCGGGGCACGAACCCGTGTCCCCTGCATCGGCAGGCGGACTCTCAACCACTGCGCCACCAGGGAAGCCCTGTGACCAGCCTTTTTAAAATCCTTGATAAGAGGCCCATTTGTCTGTCTGAGTGCTTGCCGTCATCCTAATCCCCACCCCAAACACACACACTACTTTTTTTCCCAGCCCTTATGTGGGTGGATGTGTGGATGATTTTCCATAAACTCTAGCTGGAATGTGAGGAGCCTTTTTGATGTGTAAGATCAAGTGTTGTTGTTTTTTTTTCCTCTATCCTATTCTGAAATGTTTCTTTAATTATCCCTTGATCATTGTTTACCTTACAAAGCTTGTCAAGTACTCAAAAGTTATAATTGATAGACAAACCTACGTTTTCTGACCTCATATCCATCATGTCTCTTTTCATTTTCATCTTCATCCTTTATTTAATTTACCTAGATTGTTTGTCCTTCCCAGGACTGTGTATGTGTTTTTATTGTCAGTTCTACTATTGTATCCATTGTGGGTTTGTCGTAAGGAAAATAAGTAGAATACAGTGTTCATCAAGTTAATAACTATATTTGAATAAAGTCTTTGTGCTGAGTGACATGAGAAGTACATGCTGGGCAAAGCAAGCCTGGGGAAGCTGACATTTTTCACGGATAATGTTAGAGACAGTGAACATTGACACCAAGGACGATGGGGAGATGGGTGTGTGCTTTTCTTCTAGGTTACAGCAGTATTAATCTTCACTAACTGGACTATATATACACTAATTGAACCATACTGTAGAAATAGTAGAAGGCTTAGTGAGTGCAGTCAACCTCGTATCCGTGGGTTCCACATCTGTGGATACAGAGGGCTGACTATAAAAGACCTGAGCATCCACGGATTTTGGTATCACCAGGAATTGGTCCTGGAACCAATCCCCCATGGATACTGAGGAATATTTAAGTACTTGGGTTGGGGAGTTTGATTTGTTTCTAGATGAGATACTGAGGAGTAGACTTCATTTGTGTGATCGCTTAGTGCCGATATACCATAATCCATTATCCACTCTTCTCTGAAGCACAATTTCATGTTGTGGAGAGTCATCCCATAATAAAAATCACAACGTAAAGGTCAGCAAGTTTCCATTCTGCTATTGCAGTTTATATTTCCTTGAAATTCTTAGCTCACCCAGCTCCATTTTTATTTCATTTTATTCTCTTTTCAGCTCGTCTTGTTTTTAATTTAATCCTATCTTTTTATCTCGGTGTCTTTTTTTAAGCTTTCTGCACATGTTTTGGAGAGTCATGTCTTTCTGGATACTACCAAACATGTTAAGGTTTTTTCTAAAATACTTTCTTGAAAGTCATTTTCAGATTTGATGCCTTCTTCTGTGATTGAGGGTGATGTTCTCTTTCTCTTGTCCTCCAGTACTTCGTCATGGGTTCTGTGTTGTATGTTTTCACTTTACTCATTCTAAAATGATCTGCATAGACCCTGGGATCACCAGCAGACAGTGTACATACCACCTTCTGTCCATCTGCATTTTTAAAATCTTTTCTACGAGGTCTCCCAATATGCAATGTCTTTCAGGCAATTTGGGGAGCTGTGTTATACTGAGGTAGAATTTTGCCATCCCCTTTCTTTCTGCCTGTGCCTTTGATACTCTGGAATATTGGAGCCCATGTTAAGAACATTCAGTATGCGCTTTATACCAAAGCTGGCACTATAGGCACAGTCGCTATAACATTGTACTTGCTGTGACTGTAGTTCCAGTGTGGACCACTGCCAGCCCCACTGTGATCACCCTCCATTGCTTCCTGGGAGTTAATCTCCAAGGTGATTCCTAGTAGAATAATCCTATTTTATTCTTAAAGAATGGTAAGGATTTATTATTAGTTAATGAATTTCTCCAATTCAGGGGCCAGAAATGATAAATATATGAGGGTGCGGCCTAAGTTCTTTTAGGCAGGGAAAAACTTGTTTCATTTAACAAAGAGTACATGTAAGCATCATCTTCTTTTTCTCAGTTCATTTCAGTTGGTGTCTATTTGTGTGTGTGTGTGTGTGTATGTGTAGGGGTGGGGTATAGGCAATACCACAATAAATGTGCAAGTAACATAAAATTGGATAGTAAAGTAAGCATGCTATGATGAAAAATTAAACGGAAAAGAAGGATGAAAATCCATAATCCTAGTTTCCCATTGTTATGTTGTTTAAGACATCATTAGAGTTATTTTTATGGAAAATTAATGAAAGCAGCCAGTATTGTATTTGAAATAGCTTTTAAACCACAATCCAGCAATACCTACATTTAATGCTTGAAAATCTGTATTGTTATTGTCAATCTCTAACTACCTATTCTAAAATTCAGCAAGTATAATTAAAGAAGCGTACACTTACGGACTTCCCTGATGGTGAAGTCGTTAAGAATCCGCCTGCTGGGCTTCCCTGGTGGCGCAGTGGTTGAGAGTCCGCCTGCCGATGCAGGGGACACGGGTTCGTGCCCCGGTCCGGGAGGATCCCACATGCCGCGGAGCGGCTGGGCCCGTGAGCCATGGCCGCTGAGCCTGCACGTCCGGAGCCTGTGCTCCGCAACGGGAGAGGCCACAACAGTGAGAGGCCCGCGTACCGCAAAAAAAAAAAAAAAAAAGAATCCGCCTGCCAATGCAGGGGACAACGGGTTTGACCCCGGTCCAGGAAGATCCCACATGCCGAGGAGCAACTAAGGCCGTGAGCCACAACTACTGAGCCTGCGCTCTAGAGCCCATGAGCCACATCTACTGAAGCCCGCACACCTAGAGCCCGTGCTCTGCAACAAGAGAAGCCTCCGCAATGAGAAGCCTGCACACCGCAACGAAGAGTAGCCCCCGCTCACCACAACTAGGGAAAGCCTGCACACAGCAGTGAAACCCCAATGCAGCCAAAAAAAAAGAAGCATACACTTAAACATCTTGAAGTTGAGTAAGAGAAGAGACAATGGATATAAACTTCACCTTGTAAAGTGGTTTGCCTTTTGAGAAGAGGTTTGATCCTATAGAAAAGGCTCTGCTCACTGCTTAGCACGTGGTATATGCTTAAACTGTTTTATTTAATCCTTACAACACCTTTTAAATTATTATTTACCTCTCTGAAAAAAAATAAGGTTTAGAGAGATTAAATAACTTGGCCTGAGGAGGTACAGCTAGTAAGTACCAAAACCAGGTACTTTGAACCTAAATCTCTTTGATCCAAAGATCATATTTGTAATCACCTTTCAGCTTCCACCTCCGACTTGAGCTAAGCAGAATGAACAGAATAACAAATCTACTGGTTTAAATCTAACTGTTTTCCAGAGCTCGCATGTGATTTGGCCCCTGCTTTCCTCTCCAACTTCATTTTAGAATACACACCCCAGGCTCTGCTCCTGGACACAATGGCTTCCTTTCTGTTCCTTAAATACCACATTTGAGTGCCTTTGCATGTGCCATTTCCTTTGCCTGCGGTGTTCTCCCTGGTCTCTTCCTTTCTCTGTATGCTTGCCTCCTTCTCTCTCAGGTCTTAACCCAAAAATCATTTGTTCAGAGTCCTCTTCCAACCGTGGGGTATGAAGATGGTGCTTTCCCTATTTAAAGTCCCTCCTGTCACCTGTTATTTCCTTCCTAGCATGTGACCAATCTGAAATCAATCTGCTCATTTACTTGTTATGTATCTCTCTACAGAATGTAAGCTCTCTGAGGGCAGGAACTTTCTCCCTCTTAGTTATTACAATATCTATGGAAGTTGGAACAGCGCTTGACATATAATAGATGTTGAAAAAAAACAATTGAATGAAGAATGGATGGGTGACTTTGAAGTTTATATATTTGTTTTTACTTGGAAACACTGTCTTTAAATTTTTCTTGATGGGATGTATTTGAAAATATCTTTAAGAATTTTGAGTGTTCTATATCGTGTTTAGAGATTCCCTCATGGTGCAGTGGTTAAGAATCCTCCTGCCAATGCAGGGGATGCGGGTTTGAGCCCTGGTCCGGGAAGATCCCACATGCCATGGAGCGACTAAGCCTGTGCTCCACAACTACTGAGCCTGCACTCTAGAGCCTGCATTCCACAACTACTGAGCTCGCGTGCCACAACTACTGAAGCGCATGCACCTAGAGCCCATGCTCTGCAACAAAGAGAAGCCACCGCAATGAGAAGCCCACGCACCGCAACAAAGAGTAGCCCCCGCTCGCTGCAACTGGAGAAAGCTTGTGAGCAGCAATGAAGACCCAATGCAGCCAAAAATAAATAAATTAAAAATAAATAAATAAATAAATAGTGTTTAAAGCTTGATCGGGACACTTAATAACATAACCACAGACCACTGCAACTTCCTGTGATAAGAGATTTCTGCTTTGGTTTTGACGTGCCCAATGTTCTCATTTAAATAACTAAACTAAACATGTGTATTAATTAGAATAGAACTCTTCAGCTAATTTTCTGCAATAGAATTATAGTGTTATAGAATTCTAACAGTTTTAGCTACATGAGGACTTAGGATACTCTCTAGTCTAACTGAAATATTGTGGAAAGTTAAAAAGGCTTCTCCAAGGCTACACAGGTAGATCCAGGTCCAGAAACTTGGAACGGGGCCCTTTCCATTATATCAGGTCAACTCTTACTGTGTTTCTTCCATTCCCCTGCTCCCACCCATTGTAGTGAATATTTTTATAGGAGCAAACCAGATTTTATATAGAATTTTATCAAAATAATTCTGTAAAAAAAAAAAGTAGCAATATTAACCAGAGTTCTCAGTTTACCTTAAATCCATAAGAAATGAAACAGTAACTTTCATGCATGCCTTAAAACTGAAATCATTGCACACTGTTCCGTCTAAGGTAGTTGTAATGTAGGCATAGAGGCCTGTGGGCGAGATCTTCGTACAGAAAGGGAAAGAAGTATCAGGTTCAGGATGAAATAAATCATACAAATTTTTTTTTGTATTTTTCTACATAGTTGGCAGTTGAAACTATTGCATGTGAACCTCATATTCAGGAATCACAAATATAAAAAATTGGATTTAATAACCTATAGATTTTATGAGCAATTCTCATGCCTCAAAGGAATCCCTCATTTTTCGGAAATTTTTCTTGAAAATATAATTTGATTTACAAAACTTTATGCATATTTCTAAACAAGATAAACCTTGCCTTTATAACCTCTTAGAAGCCAAAGATTGATTTTCTAAGAAAAGAAATAAAAGAAAATAAAAAAAAAAGAAACACCAAAACCAAATTACATTGTTTTGTTCATATAAGGAGATGAAGGAAAACGAACATGTGATTCATCAATACAAATAAGATGCCCAGTGAATGAGGGCAGTGAATCTATAAAGCTTCTATGTAGCTCAAAAATAGTGTTTTTGCTAGGAAATTATTTGTGTAAAACCAGTATAATCAAGACCTGTGTTGTCTACTTTATTCCTCCTCTTCTAAGGTCAGCAGCGAAAGTAAGTTTGTCTCACTTCCCTCCCCCCACCCCTTACTTTTATATTGCAGAACAGACCACAGTGTAAATGACTATGAAATTTAGCTTTTCTCTGTGAATAAGAGGATGTTTATGCTGACTTGATAGAACTCCACTTCTCTTCCATTCTTTGTTCATGGAGTGATCACAGGATATGGGGAAAATATTATTCATCCCCAAATGACTATGTATATAAGTTGTAGAAGCATCTACTCCTAGAACTGGGAGGGACCAAGGGGTTATCTTGTCCAAAATCTTCTTGTAGAGATCAAAATGGCCTTAGAATCCTGTGCATGTGGTGATGAGGCCTTATTTGTCTTTGTGTGTCTGTATGTGCAGGAATACATGGACTCCAACAAATACATTGAACATCTGCTGACTCAACTTGAGGAGCAACACAGAAGTCTCTGGAGGTGAGTTCAATCCACATCCTCAACTAGTAGCAGCATCTATAAATTTGATCTTGATCACAGAAGCATGGAGTTGGCAAATGGTCTCTTCTACTTGGTGCCAAAAGCACCTCTGGGGGCAAAAATCAGCAGAGGCTACCTAGAGAGTTCCGTTCCTTTAATTAAAGTAAAGCAGTGGTGCCAAAAGTTGTCCTTGAGTGAAGGACCTGCTGAGAACTGGGAAGGTGGTGGAAATCATAACACTTGTCAGGGTCAAGGAGCTCATTTGTCCAAGGCCATGCAGCAAACTTATATCGTAGAAACTAGGACCCAAATTCTCTGGTCCTTGTCTGCTTAAATATTATTTAAGTTTTTCTCTAATTGAAAGGTTGAATACTTCTGCTTAAAATTTCTAAATTCATATTAAAGAATATGTATTTCAGGAATGCTGTAGTATAGGTCTCCCATGTTTAGGTTTTTGTTCTATGTGGTGGGTCCTGATTCTAGGTAAGGAAAGGTATGTGAGAACATTTGTGCAGGTAAATTGGAAAAAGAGGCGAGTGTCATAGAAGTCATACTCCCAGGTTATTCATTCCCTGAGGCCTCTTGGGAATGGAGATTATTTTGATATTATTATCCAGGTCTTTGGGGTCCGTGTGGTCAGGGTCTTCCTAGATGCTCGTATGGTCTCTGAATTCCATTTACTAAATTCCTATAGCTCTTGTTATCTGGAATAAATATGCTAGTGCTCAATTACATGATACCTTGCATTGCACAAGAATTGTTTAATATGATTAGCTTTGTCGCCCAGGGGTCAAAAAGCCCCTAGCGTCCTTTATTTCTCATCTCCTCATGTCACGGAATACAGTGCTCTCTCTGTACACAGAGATATTAAGCAGGTAAGTATGACCTAACCCTGTGGATTTCTTGTCCAACCTTATCTAAATCCATCACCCTTGGTCTCTGTACCAGCTGATGCTGCCTGTTCTACACGCACCCTTGTAACAAATCCTAATAACCTTGAAATTCATCTTCTCTGAGGAATTCTAGTTCTTGGGCGAAATGCCTGATATTTTCATTTGTTCTGCTCTTCTGTTAGTTTTCCTACTAGAAAACAGATCTGTGGTTATAGTAATAGACAATATTCTATTTCTCTACCTAGAAAAGCTGCTGGTAGGATACAACAAAAATGTACAGTTTTCAGGTCTCC
Source organism: Aethalodelphis obliquidens (assembly GCF_003676395.1). NCBI lineage: Eukaryota > Metazoa > Chordata > Mammalia > Artiodactyla > Delphinidae > Aethalodelphis > Aethalodelphis obliquidens. Next base: position 15,777,310 of record NW_020837991.1, on the reverse strand, counting down.
TTGCTGCTAACAGACATATCAGTTAACTTTATATAACTTGTTGCAATATTTGTTAGATTTCTTTTTGAGAGCTCTAACCAGGTTTTCTTTTGTGAACCAGTGTGTTGTATTAATAAAACCAACAGCAGTGTATTTATGGTTATATGCCTTTTAAATTATATTTTCTGTAGATCTACTACAAAGTATGCTTAAAAGGTTATGTAACTGAGTTGTAACATTTTCTTTAAACTATTTGTATAGAATAATTTTACTCTATTTTTCAAAAGAAAAAATGCACAGATGATGAATACCATCTTGATGAAAGAAATTAGAGTTTAATTTGGTCAGTGTGTCTTATACACATCATTGAAGAGGAATTATAGTTTCACAGGTTTTTGAACCAAAAAACCTGCATGGAAAAGAATATTTTCCTGCTTTCTTAAGGTGGTTAATAAAAACCTTTGGTTTCCTCTGATACAATTAAATTAAAATCTCATTTCAGGTGGAAACATAACCTAACATAAAGTAAGAGCTCAGAATTTTGCGGGCAGTCACTTCCATTTTCCTTCCAAGTAGGATTACTGCTGGTGAAGAAGCAAAGCTTTTTATATAGTGTCAGAGGATCTAATAAAAAAGCTTCATTTGAATAACAATAAAGGGCAATGATGCCATTTGAATAGTCGGAATAACTACCAGTGAGAAAATGGAAAGAGTAGTATTGAAAAGAAAATGAAAACCAATAATAGCAGATTTACATACTATTTATTAAATCATGAAATTATACTTGATTATATTTTGCAAACAGATCTTGACTGACTTACAGTGATGGGCTTTCTGATGGTGATTACAATATCACAACTGCAACTATAGCCAAACTTTTTATGGTGAACGATTTGTGAGTGACAGTGAGCAGTGGGGATATTTTTTTTCTGCTTTTGATTGAATAGTTAAAATGCTTTCTTGAGTTGGGGTAGACTCTATGATGTGTCGAGCATCATGGGAAAGGCATGTCCCGTACATAAGCACAGCTAAAGTGTCCGAAGTTAAACAAGCATTCCCATAACTCAGTATACGCTTCTTCTGATTTTTAGTATGCCTTTAATTTGTAGCTGTTACAAATTTCATGGAATAGGTTACTTGTCATTGCTGCTGATATTAACTAATGGTCTTCCACTTATACTTAAGCTAACTCAAGTATAGCTTAAAAGAAACTTAAAAGAAAAAATGGAATATTTCGATCTTCCAACAATAATAGTAGCCAGCATTAATTTATGGCCACAGTCTTTGAGGACTGATCAAAACATGGTAAACACATGTCATACTGTTATTGCCTCTTGCTTAATGATAAAAGAATTGGACAAATGGTAGAAGATTGGGTCTAAGAATTAAAAGTCTTATTTTCGTGGAGGAATCTCCTAGCCTTTAATAGGCTTTAGTCACTTTTTATAGCATAACCATGTGCTGTGACACAAATATATTGCTGTAATCATACTCTCAAGATAACTGGTTATTTTGGCGTCCTGTTTAGTATTCTACTGAAATAGACCTATAATCTATCTCTGGGTTTTCAAATTGCAAAGGAATTTGTGGAGTTCAAATATAGCTGTCTGGCAAAGAGCATTTAGCTCAACTATGTTTTGATACCAGCAGAAAAAAAATTTCTGTGAATTCATCTGAAGAAGAAGGTGGAGTCAGGATCTAGAACCTAGTCTAAGACTTGGGTACAAGTCTGGGTGGGTTTAATTTGCTCTGCCTCTCCCTGCTTGATGAGGAAAAAATAAACACACCCAGTGACAACTTGTTTACTAGTCAATGTTGAAATGTGATCATACATTTCTGTACATTTATTTGTTTAAATGAGGAAAGTTAGGAGAAAAATGCTCTTCTGTACTTAATGATTTTTGTGTCATCTGTTACTATTTCTATTTGGTTAAATATATCTGTGACTGACAAGAAAGGGTGTGAGAAAACAACTGCTGAGAATGTCTTTCTGCTATTTGACAGAAATCTTTATCCATTTGCAGCCTCAGATTAAGAGTTTAGAACATAGACAGTTGGAAAAGACAAATTGAATTCATGAATATTTATGGTGTTAATTACTCTTTCATGTCACATACGTGAAATTATGTATGACAAATAGAAGCAGCATAACACTATAGAAATGGAAATAAGACTGGATTGGAGGTTTTGGAGACATGGACTCTGGTTCTGGACCATCCGAACTGGCTACTGGGTAACACCTCTGAGACTGAGTTTCCTTAGCTCTGAAAAGAAGCTATCAATATAGCTAGTATTTAAGATAACTGAGCACTGAGATTACATGAAGCATAGACGCAAGAGGGAGGAGACATGGGGATATATGTATATGTATAGCTGATTCACATTGTTATAAAGCAGAAACTAACACACCATTGTAAAGCAAACATACTCTACTAAAGGTGTTAAAAAAAGGCATTACCTATATATGACATGTACAGATAGGTATAATCTTATTTTTCTAGAATAATTATACAGCTGGATCATTATGTAGCATTTAATACATGTCATGGAAAGCTTCACAGAACGGGGGTAGAAGTGACTAATATAACAGATACCTAAGAGCTTGCCAGTGATTGAACCAGATAATGTCAAAGCATTCATTTCAGATTTTCATAACTTGAATTGCAGACAGAGTTATCAATAGCCTGTAAGCAAGTGAAGAATAAGTAGGTTTGCAAGGCCAAAATTAAATGACAAGATCTGGTGAATGCACAGTGCCAGTTGCCAACCTACAGATGCCAGGTCGAAGTTTCATTTGAACAAGCTATGTTTAGGCTAGGGTTTCTCAGGCAGGGCACTGTTGACATCTGGGGCCAGATTACACTTAATCATGGAGGTGGGGTTGTCCTGTGCGTTATAAGGTGTTTAGCATCATCCCTAGCCTCTACCCACTACATGCCAGTACCATCCCCCATTGTGACAACCAAAAATGTCTCCGGATATTTTCCAAATGTTTCCTAGTGGCAACATCCTCTCCTCTCCCTGGTAAGAACCAGTGATCTAAACAATCATCTGCATAAGCATTTTTCTAAGTATATCCCAAGAAACACTAGTACACTATGGTATGGATATTTTAAGAAAAATAAAGGTATTCTGTGGTCAGATTTGAGGTATACTAGGTAAAACCAAGCTTTAAGATTTTATTTTAATCGTAGAACTATTCAGAGCCATTTATATTGCTAATACGTGATAAGCGTATCAAATATAGACTATAAAATATAATTTTGACTTTAAAAAATTCCCCAATCCTAGCTTTCTTGGAGCATCTATTCTGACTAAAGGTCTAAGGAACATATTTTGGGAAACGGTGATCTATCTAGTTTGGTAACCAAATATACAAAAACATAGCTGGTACCTCGTTCTTCATCCTTCTCCCCTTACTTCACAGGTACTAGGATGGGTGACTTGTAGAAGAGCAGCAAATAGTCTGGGTTGTTGGTGAAACGGGAAAGTAGATGCGTCGGAAAGCCAGTCCCAAGTTCATTACCATTTTTCTGAGGGGCAACCAGGGCCTCAATACCAAATTCCAAGAATCTGAAGAACCGTTGATTACAAGCTATGTTTGCCCTGGTAAAGCAGATAACTCCTGCTTCCCGGGGGTAGAAATGGTGGCTCCCTACATCACCAAGAGGAGTTTAAGTGACAAGCGTATATAGTTCTCTAGGTGCAATAAGAGTCCCTAAGGCCCATCCCTTCCAACCATAAAATAATAGTTTCAGTGTATCCCAAATCCTTCAAAATAGACTTTTGTATTCTGGCTTACTTGTGATTCTTAACCTAAGGAAAGAGATAGGAAAAAAACTGGACAAAAACTTTGTTTTCCTTCCCACCATGATTCAAAATGCTTCTTATCTAAGCAGAGTGAACACTGCAATAAAATGATCCGCATTCCAAATACCCTTTCGTGTTCTCCGTCATTTGATGTATGTATACATTTTAGGGTGGAGATCATTGGCACCAGCGCCTCAAGTTTCCTTCAGCAGTAGTCTTAGTTTTGGTAAAATGTGAGTGACATTAAAACTGCTTACTGAGAGGCTACATGCTATCATTCTATCTCGGGGAAAAGAAGATCCTTTGCTAACACGTTATATAGAAATTGCCTTGTAGTTGTAAAATAGAGTTAAGAGGCAAAAGCGCACATGGCCTGAGAAAAGTCAAGCCCAGAGCCTCTTGGAGGTTTACCTTCTGTGTATCTTGGTTCTTAGAATCGAATTGTCCAGGCATCTTAAGAATTAGCATGTCTCTATCCTCAAGGGGTTAATGTACATAGACTAAAGTGATGCTGAGTATTAAACAGGTTGCTTTTGCTAAAACATAGACTTCCACTGGAGATCTTAATTGGCAACAAATAAAATTGCTCTGCATGAATTCTTAATGGTGGACACCAAATAAAATAAGAACTGTGATTTGTTTTTTACATCCCTTCAAGAGAAAAAGAGGCTGTCTCTGGGGGATAGATTGTGTAGCAGACAAAGAGCTCAGCGCTCTCTGCTAGCAATAAAAGTGAAACCTCATGCTACGCCAGCAGAATAACGGTTTCCCACCTCTGCATCCCTGTCTCAGTCTGCTGAGGTCAAAGGAGACCAGGGCTAGCAAGCTTTACATTTTCTTCCCCTCCTCTCAATCCTTGGGCTGGATTTCTAAACCATAGCTGCTTTCTCGGGGCAAGTGCAAGCGTCAGGGCCACCCTGGAAACCCATCAATGTCCCTTCTCAATTACCCACCAGGGGTTGTTCCAGAGAGGCAGACAGTCCCAGACCCCTGCCAAGATAAGAGTCTTGCCTCTCAGTCATGCCCTCTGCCCAGCACAAGGGAGAATAAATCAGGGCTCTAGAAATTGGGTATTGCCACATACTTCAGTGGTGATGTCACCCCTGGACGGTGGTGGGGAAAGCTATGGGCTGAGATGTATCCCCAAGGATTCTTATTATAGATGGATGGTGCTGCTTTAGATGAACAAGGGAGCATGTAGCCTTCCCATAGCTCTGAAGCCCTGGGTGAAGTAACATCTTTAAGTAAAGATGTAACATCTTTATTTGACTTTTGTTCAGTAACAGAAGGGGCTAACAGAACTAAATCCAGAAAGGTATCTGGATTGACCGAATTGGAAGATCACCCAGGTTCATATTTGACCTTTAACTTTAGGATTGATCAACATTATAATTTATTTAGGTGACCGGTATGTGATCTGCATGTTTATCTACTTAAGGAGTTGCCCAGTATTTGAACTCAAGTCATCCGAGGCAAGGAGATACCAAAAATGCCAGAGTGAAACTCTACACTGACTTTATATGCATATGATTTCCTGTCTCTTATAAAATCTGTCCACCCTTTAAACTAAAGGGCCATGTTAATCTATCAGAGAATATATATTTAGGTCCCAACTGAATAAATGTACAGAATAGACTCTTTAAAACCTTATGGGGGGGCTTCCCTGGTGGCGCAGTGGTTGAGAGTCCGCCTGCCGATGCAGGGGACACGGGTTCGTGCCCTGGTCCGGGAAGATCCCACATGCCGCGGAGTGGCTGGGCCTGTGAGCCATGGCCGCTGAGCCTGCGCATCCGGAGCCTGTGCTCCGTAACGGGAGAGGCCACAGCAGTGAGAGGCCCGCGTACCGCAAAAAAACAAAAAACAAAAAAACAAAACACCTTATGGGTTTTATCTTTGCCTCTTCACTACAAATCTTGTTTGAAAGAAAAATTCACATACATTTATCAAGACTATTCTACCCCAGGCTGAGTGGAGGAATCTATAAAACACATTTTAGGAGACTGTCCTTCAAAAGTCCAAAGGTTTCCCTAAGGAGCTGGTGGTTTGATCTGAGCCCTGTGTAGGAGCAGGTCTGGTGGATGAGGGGAAATGAAGAATTGGTTATTGGATAGATTGAACTTGGACTGCCTTTGAGACTTTTGTGTATAACTATATGTTAAGATGATGAGAACTTCAGGTTTAGAGCTGTTTATATTTAATAAATAAAACACAGTGTAGATAGAGGCATTAGATGAACCCGCAAAGATATAAAACTGCCCTCTGCTGTAACTGGCGAAACAGTCCCACATTAAAGATGGATTTATTGCAACCATGGGAAGCTTGAGTTGAGTAATGTTGTACAAATAGGTCCGTAGATGATCAGAAGATAATTCTAATTCTAGTTTAAATAGGTTTGTGTTCTTCAAGAAACACTCTTAAAGTGCCACAAAATATTTCAACATCAATAGGATTTAGGGGTGACCCAGAGAAATTCACCACTATGTAATCTGAAAAAATTTGGCTTAAACACATTTGTTATTTTTAGATCCATGCTTATCTTAATATGACAGCCAGAACCTAATGTGATTTATTTATATGAAATTAAAGAGCCTCAAGCAAAAGGCATTTTGTAGATTTATCGGGGGGTAATAAAGATCACAAATATTCCCTACTAAGTTGAAAGAAGAAAAACTCCAGCAGGCAAAAATATAAATGACCTGCTTGACATAAACGCATGCGTTGACAGTGAAGTACACCCGCAGTAAGGAGTGATAAAGTGCCTTTTTTATTTTTAACTGAAAGGAGAAACGAAATGGGTAATTTACCATGGATGTCTATTTAGTTTTAATTTTAATGGGAAAAAATCACCAACTTGTTAGTGCATGAGCATACTTGGGATTTTTTTTTCCCCCTAAGAGATTGATTGTTAGGATATAACTCTACATCTCTCTATATGGGTAACTCTGGAGTTTACAGTAGTAAATTTATTTATTTATTTGTTTGTTTATTGATTGATTGATTGATTGCTTACCTCCCATTCTTTTTGCACCTTCTGTATTCAGAGGCCTGGGAGGTAATCTTAGAACCCCACCTCCATCCTTCCATTCCGGGGAGAGATGTTGGAGCCTCTGTGAAATGAGAAAATACAAACTGCATTTTTTTCCCCTCTAAGACTTTCACTATAGTACATTTTGTGTTTTTGTATTACAAATTAGACTTCATAAATAATCCAGCAAAGAGTCCGGGATGGAGAGGTTCCCTGGAATCAAAGGATCCAGAATAGGATGAAATTGTACAGTAGTTGGGAGAAACACCCTCTAGCTTTCTCAAGGCAGAGGAAACTTCTAAGAAGGCAAATGTCAGTTGCAGAGTTGGTTGAGGTTGGCAACCTATGGCTGGTTCCATGGCTCAGGAACCTTCACAAGGTTGCTTTAGGAGAACCTGGCTTACTTGATGCTCAGTATCTACACTCATTGATTAAATATTGTATATGAACTCTCTACGGAGATCAGCCTAGATTTTCACCAAATGTAAGTCTGCCTGAGAGAGAAAGTTAAAGCCACTACAGATCTCAACTCTGTACTGCTCCATTAGTACTAGATTTTATAAGTAGGGGACATCTCTCACTTAGACCCTAGGGATGCTCTGGTTCTTGCTCCAACCCTCCCCAACGCCCCCTACGCACACACACCAATTAATGAAAACTTCACTTGCACAGACTATTCCAAAATGTAACAGCAGCTCTATCCATACCCTCAATGACCTCTATACCAGTTCCAACCATGTGGCTCTCAATCACACACTGTCTTATTTTTTCATGACAGGGGTTTTTTTCCCCTAAGGTCTTTGAGTTGTAGAGCCAATCTTCTGGTACCTCACCTCTCTCATAGTGCTTAGCATAAGACATACAAAACAACATCAAGTATAACACTTCACTTACTTTGAAAGCACAGGGACAATTGGAAGTATGTTGCGGTACACGGGCCTCTCACTGTTGTGGCCTCTCCCGTTGCGGAGCACAGGCTCCGGACACGCAGGCTCAGCGGCCATGGCTCACGGGCCCAGCCGCTCCGCGGCATGTGGGATCTTCCCGGACCGGGGCACGAACCCGTGTCCCCTGCATCGGCAGGCGGACTCTCAACCACTGCGCCACCAGGGAAGCCCTGTTTTAGTCATCTTTGTACCTAAGTGACTTAGCATGTTATCGATCCTCCAAACACTTTCCTTGAGCCATTGAAGGAATTGATGATGATTCAAGAAGAGAAATTACTAACAGCTCATGTGTTTATTAGGGACAAGCCTGCCTTAACTGGTAAGTCCATTGCAAGAGAAAGGTCAAGCAAGTATAGCAAAAAGTCCTTTGTCTCAGTGGTGTGCCAGTGCTAAAGGGGATCCACAGTTTCAAGGTAGTTACTCTTAGAAAGTTAAAGATGGGACACTTAATGAAGATGTGAATGTGTGGTAATGATTCATAAAGCTAGGAAGAATGCTTGCTTCACCAGACTTTTATTTTATGCTTTTTTCAAAATTCAATCCTAAAGTAAGAAGTTTTGAGGCATGTCCTGTCTGCACGATGGGTCACTGCACATCATAGGACAGGCTCCAACCAGTAACAGTAATCAAATATGTATTTCTGTCCCCAGTTTTACTCCCATTATCTACCAATTATATCTTGGGCTGCAAACAACCTTGTTAACAGAAGCAATGAAAGAACATCTCATAATTTTGAAAGAAAGGGGTTGAGAGACTGTGGGAAGGTAAAAAAAAATGCATGATAAAAATCCAGGCCTAAAATATTAAATTTATCACCTTGGGTAAAGTGAGTTGGAGAAAAATTGTAGACACATAGATCAGGTTACTTTTAATAACAGAATCGATAACAGATACACACTACTATATATAAATGAGGTAAACGACAAGGACCTACTGTATAGCACAGGGAACTATACTCAGTATCTTGTAATAACCTATAATGGAAAAGAATCTGAAAAAAGAATATGTATATATTTGAATCACTTTGCTGTACCCCAGTAACTAACATAGCATTGTAAAGCAATTATACTTCAGTTAAAAAAATTTAAAAACAGAATTGGGGCTTGACCTGAAAGTCTATAAAGTGGGTACTTGCAGAGAAAATCTTAGAATTTTGTTAAGATGGACACACACTTGAAGTCAAGGGCGTTCAGCATAGATAACAATGACATGGGCTGCCAAACAGAGGGTAAGTTTTCAAAGGGTTAGTGGCATGGAAGACAGTGGGGGAAAATAGGTGAAAAAAGAGAACAACCAACAACTAAAAGTAAATTATCATTTTTATTAGCTAAGTGCTTTAGGTAACAAATATGGGGCACATTTTCTCGTTATCTCTTAAAAGGTTACTGGCATCCACTCTAGTCCAGCTGGGGCAGTATTTGGTGGTACACAACTATAATCAGGGTCTCTGTTCTGATTGCTTGGTGACTATGCTGTCTTGCTGCTAAGTTTTACAAATACCATCCCTGGTTCCTTCTCTGTGACGTGAAGTTGAGGTCCAGATTCTGCCACTTACTCTGTGGTCCTGGGAAAGTCCTTTCAGCATTCAGAGCCTTGCTTTCCCATTGGTAACAAGACAGGGTTAATATAAGTGGTTTCAGCAGGACTTTTCTTTAGGATTAACGATCTGTAACTCTTACCAGTTACCTTGTAGGCCAAGGGTTGGGTGATGAAGATAGATGTGATAGATACATAGAATTACTGAGAGTTGAAGGTGACAGTTTCCCTTCTTGAAAGAAGGCAGAAAATTACTTTTATACACCTGGTTTTCTTTCATTTCTAACTCTTGCACTGTGTCTTGGCACTGAACCTTCCAGAGGTAATAAAACAGCATGCTGGCAGACCCAGAGCACCAGAGCAGGGTCAGAGCCTGTGACCACTTTCAAAAGGTTTTGCAGGAAATTGTTGTATTGAATAATGTTTAAGTTTCCACAGAAGTTATGAGCACAGCATGTTGAAAAAAAAAAACAGTCAATTGCACATTATTAGAAAAAAAAAAAAAAGAAAGCCACTCTGGGGTTACGGTCCCTATTAAGGGAAACTGCATTGTCTTATGAGCTGCCTTCAGTGTTCCCTGGAGATTCACAGACTCACTGGCTAATTGAAAGCCAACATGTGTATTTACCTGGATTTATTCATTTGTATTATCGGATTGATTTTCCTGTATCTTGGCTTTGGAAATAAAGATAGGAATGGGGTCAATTACAGAAGACCAGTCTAAAAGAGAAATTCTTTGCATCAGATACACAATTTAGGACTTTGGCCTTTGGAACCATTTGTTAACAAGATAATATAATTTAAAATGTACCAAAAGTTGTATCTATCCAAAAATACCTCTCCCACTGGACTGCCTGGAATTCTCATGCTTGGTATAAAGGAAATCGGGTGTCCAGAAAATCACCTCTGAAGTCTATACTTGCCACCTGAGGGGAGTTCTAGGATTACTCTCTTAGCTCCTGGTAGTATCTTACCAAGGATTAGTTTGCCAAATTAGAGACCTGTGGATATCTGAGTCCTGGAAAAATTTTTAGCAAAGTTAAGCAAAGCATATTTAGAATGGAAGAAAGTCCTAGTGGAAATTTTACAGTACAAATCTAAATATTTCTATTTCTAGCCACACATGTCCCTACCAATGCTGACCTTCTTTATTACTGATTATTCCTACACACACATTCCCTCATTGTCAGTGTCTGTTCCAGACAGATAAATCCTACCCATCCTTCAAGATACAGCCTAGGTAGGTCCTCCTAATCTACAACTCATCACATAGATTCCCCAGCCTGCCTGGGCTCCATTTTTTTTTAATCCACCATGAATTTGAGACTGTATCACATTTGTCCACATAATGGTTTACATCTTGCACAAACTCCAGAATTATCCCATGTACCTCAGTTTTGATTCTACAGATATTTTCAGCACCTGGCCTTCCACTTCTGTTATATATCAAATGATGGCTAAGCATAGGGTTGAACATGACAGGTGTTCAGCTAACACCTACTAACTGATTTTCTTTAACAGGGAAATAAAAAGTTCTACTCAGTTCTCTTGCTGAAAATAGTGTATCAAGAGCACTTTTTTTTTTTTTTGCGGTACGCGGGCCTCTCACTGCTGTGGCCTCTCCCGTTGCAGAGCACAGGCTCCGGACGCGCAGGCCCAGCAGCCATGGCCCACGGGCCCAGCCGCTCCGCGGCATGTGGGATCCTCCCGGACCGGAGCACGAACCCGTGTCCCCTGCATCGGCAGGCGGACTCTCAACCACTGCGCCACCAGGGAAGCCCAAGAGTACTTATTTTAGATGTCAGTTAAGGATATTATAAACCAGAGAGTATCCAGAAGGTCCATGACTAAAATGGTATGAGGTGCTGAATACTAAATTAATAATGGTGAAAGGAATTGAAGATATTTAGTTTGACACATAGAAAACTAAGGGATAGACCTATATAACTACCATATGACCCAGCAATTCCACTCCTGGGTATGTATCAAAAAAAAAACCCCAAAACACTAATTCAAAAAGATACATGTACCCCAATATTCATAGCAGAATTATTTACATGGAAGCAACCTTAGTGTCCATCAGCAGATAAATGGGTAAAGAAGTGATAAACACACACACACACACACACACATACACACATACAATGGAATCTTATTCAGCCGTAAAAAATAATGCAATCTTGCCCTTTGCAGCAACATGGATGGATTTGTAGTGCATTATGCTAAGTGAAATAAGTCAGACAGACAAAGACAAATACTGTATGATGTCACATGTGGAATCTAAAAGATACAACAAACTAGTGAATATAACAAAGAAGAAGCAGGCTCATAGATGTAGGAAACAAACTAGTGGTTACCAGTGGGGAAAGGGAAGGGGGAAGGGCAATATAGGGGTAGGACATTAAGAGGTACAAACTACTAGGTGTAAAATAAACTATAAGGGGCTTCCCTGGTGGCGCAGTGGTTGAGAGTCCGCCTGCCGATGCAGGGGACACGGGTTCGTGCCCCGGTCCGGGAAGATCCCACATGCCGCGGAGTGGCTGGGCCCATGAGCCATGGCCAGTGAGCCTGTGCATCCGGAGCCTGTGTTCCGCAACAGGAGAGGCCACGACAGTGAGAGGCCCAAGTACTGCAAAAAAAAAAAAAAAAAAAAAGCTATAAGGATATTGTATAACACAGGAAATATAGCAAATGTTTTATAATAACTATAAATGTAGCATAACCTTTAAAAATTGTGAATCACTATATTATATACCTATAATTTATATAATATTATATATCAATTATACTTCATTAAAAAAGAAGTGAAGTGAGTTATCTTGTGGAGAACGGATTAGCAGTATTCTGGGATATTCAGTAGGACAGATCTGGTTAACCAGTTGTCTAGGTTAGAACCTGAGGGATGGCAACTAGCGCTAGAAAGAAATGTCCTCTGTTCTGTTCTCTAACATGGAGGAGGGTGTTCTTGGGATAGTGAGCTCTGTGCCAGTGCAAGTGTCCAAGCAAAGCCTGGGAGACCATCTTTCAGGTGTCGTGTCCGGTGGATTCTGCTACAGTGGATGGGGAGAGGCCAGGTGCCCTTCGTGTTGGATGACTCTCTGGCCTGAACGCCGCCAACAGCGTCTCTACTTGCAATGACTGTTTCCTCTTCTGTGTACCATCCCTTTGAAATATTAAGACAGTTTGATATGTTTGGCCCCAGTCTTCACTTTTCCAAAGGAAGCAGTGTTGGTTCTTCCATTGCTACTCATACAACTTACATTTCAGACCCCACTTACTCACCTACTGGACTTATTTCAGTTTGTCAGTATTCCTCTTAACATGTGGGGCTTTAATATAAACATAATGTATTTTATTATAATCAGATTACAAGTCCAATTTCAGTCATCCTCTGAGAGAGGGTTATTATTCTAACTATGATTTTTCCCCCAGTGGTACTAATTGTTAATAACCGTTAGGCAAAATACCTAAAATTCCAGCATTGCATCACGCATATTCAGTTACTCTTTTGTGGACTCAAAGAATATAAATCATTATTTCAAGAAAGCCCAAGGAGTTTTTTAAATTTAGAAAATCTGTTCTCTTTTTCTCCACTGCTCCTTTATTCCCTGACTTTTAAATGCCTTGTCCTGTTTCACATCTTTTTTCCAATGCCAAAGCTTTATTTATGGTTAAGAGGTCAGAGAAGAATTAATAATTACAAGTAAATTAGGTCATTCCTGACCTTGGTAGAACTTTTATTGGACGATTACTCTGGCCTTCAGAAGGAAGAAGGGAATAAGTTTCAGATTATCACCGAAATGAACAATTACTAATCTAACATTTATAATCCCAAGGTTAAGGAATATTAGGAAGGATAATGCCAGAAAGATAAAACTCATGAGAAAGTATTTTAGAGTACAGCCGAAATGAATGGAACTACTGGATAGTCTGCTTAAGACAGAGATCAGAGTTAGGCATTGTAGATGTTGTCTGGGTTCACATTTAGATTTTTCCAATTTCAGCCATATTATGACAGTGGTATGCACAGTTTACAGAGGGAGGGATTGCTACCCCGCTATCCAGGGTCAGAAGGATGGGAGGTAGGGGAAGATATCACTATTTGAAGGTACATTATGCTGAGTTTCAGATCATTTATTTTGGAAATCCAATTCCACTGCCTGTTCTTTGTGCACGACCCCGAGGTTTATTTCTGGCCCATTTATGATGGTAGCAGGAGAGTTTATTTTTCTGGCTTGATGCTAAACCATTGTTATAGACATTCCATTTCTAGGCAGTTTCAAAGTAGAACTGTTATCCCACTCCTCCTAATTTTAAAGTTAACATTTGAAAATCACTTTAACTTCAGATAATGAAAAATGGTTGTGTGAAGTTTGCATTCATCTTTGTCCTAGTGGTAGAGATTCTGCAATAAATACAATGTAGATTATTTTTCCTGTCAAAAGGCTGCTAGACATTGGAGTAAATTAATTAGCTGGGACCATTGTCAGATGTGGATGTCCTGATATTGTCACAGAGAAGGAATGAGCTGAGACTGGGTGAAAGGCAAAAGCTGATTCACTTGCCAGCAGGAAACATTCTGAGGGAGTCACTTAGTGTGGCTTGGGAAAATCATTTTGGAAACCAGATAGGTACATGTGATAGTGGACTCCTGACATTTCTGAGCCAATGAGATCTTTTTCCCAAGAAACGTGCAATTAAACTCATTCAATAGTGGGTTGGAAATGGTAGTGTTCTAGATATAGGTCTAATATAAGGCCATGCTATAATGCAGTGAAAAGAGATTTTTGAATTGCTGCATGGATATTTGCATATGTTGATGGGAAAAATCACAAAAGGGTCAGAGGTTCAGGATGTCTGGAAGGTTTCCTGCTTCTGAGTTGAGGAAACCAAAGAAGAAAGTGTGGATAAATCCTTATGAAAACTTTCTCATGGGATTTCCAAGAGCTGATTCTTCACGTAAAGTTACAATGTGCAAATATCCCTTATGCTCCCGTTTGGGAACAAGGAGTTTTAGATAGAGCTGTCTTGGTTACTACAGAGTCAAAGATTTGTTCCTTGAATGTCCATCTTCTGTTCACAAACCCAGTAGGCTTGCAGTTTCTCATGGCATCCAAAATGAGGTACTTGAAGGCTTTCACAAATGGAAGCAAGAATTGTCATGGTGCATCGTGGCCCTGTGCCATCTCTGTCTTTGGCAGAGTTGGCAAAGCAGGGCTTCCTTTATGTTCATTTCAAACACTCATAACGTGACCCAGACATTGTATTTTTTATTATGGGCCTGTCGTTAATTGACATAGACATTTAGAATTTGTATTTCTAACTTCCCCCACCTCTTGTTTATGTTCCATAAATGTAATCCCTACCTTGTGCAGTAGGGCTTCCTTTTATTTGGCCAAAACACACACAGGCTTCAAGTGGTGACCCCCTCCGTTAGACATTTAGGGTTTAATGAATAATTCCATGTCTACTCAGATTACTTATGATCTTATAGCTATAAGTCACTTTGCTTCGGATATGGAATATTCACAGAAAAATCTTAAGAGTAGCTCTGGACTCATGTTTGTTTTCTTGATTCTTTTGTCCTTTAAAGCAACTGTACATTCAGTATTATGACAGGAGTTCTAGTATCGAGTCTAGCACTCTGTAAATGTGGGTAAGTCATTTGCTTACTCGACATTCCATCTCTAAAGCAGAAATTTGGGCTGAAATTTCTTTTCAGCTCTACGATCTTTTGAACTTGTGACCGCCTAGGAAAATGTAGACTGTGGAGCTTACATTTGAAGACTACAGAAATAAAATTCAAATCAAATAGCCATTTTTAAGTAGTAATTAATATTTTGGGGAAGGAGTAACAGGGAGTTTTAGAAAGATAGACCGATTGTGGAAATCAGACCTTCTAAAGTGTGCTGCTGAATTATTACTTGTGGGTGAAAAAAAAACAAAGCTCCTTTTACTTTTTAAAGTTTATTTCTCCTCTACCCCCTCCAGTTGGTCACTCTTATTCATTTTATGGTCACTCATGATATTTCATTAGCTTGGTATTCATTACATCCTTCCACTTTCATCCCTCTTCTTTAAAATCTCAATTAAAATGCTGTTTCCTCCAAAAAGTATTCCCTGATTTTCTACTGAAAATGGACCTCTCCTTCTTCTGTGTGCTCATAAAATTTGGCATGTTTATGCAGTGTAGAATTTTTTTCATTCTGATTTATGTTATAGGTGGGTTAGTAACTTTTCTGTCTCTCTTGTTATTAGCTCATGGAAGAGGAAATCACATCTGCTCATCTCCTTATCTGGTACCTAACAGTCCAGAATTGTTGGACTGCGTATTGCTGCATGGGTGGTCATGGGTGGATATCCGGTCATAGATTCAGAGCAGTTGTACTGGTGCCAGTGCTAAGGCAACAGCTCCGATAGGAATGAACAGTGCCATCGGTCCACCAGTTGCTATGGTCTACATAGGACGTGAGCTGAGTACACATCCTGGACACTAGTTCTTGGTTCACTATCTCTTTTTTCCCATTTCTCTTCTTTCGGTATTGCCTTTGCCCTTTCTAATGGGAGTCTTCTACTTTAACTCTCATATTTAGTCTGATGGAAGCCTTACAAACCACTTATTAAAAGGGATTCATGGGCTTCCCTGGTGGCGCAGTGGTTGAGAGTCCGCCTGCCGATGCAGGGGACGCGGGTTCGTGCCGCGGTCCGGGAAGATCCCACATGCCGCGGAGCGGCTGGGCCCATGAGCCATGGCCGCTGGGTCTGCGCGTCCGGAGCCTGTGCTCCGTAACGGGAGAGGCCACAGCAGTGAGAGGCCCGCGTACCGCAAAAAAAAAAAAAAGAATACTTCTCATAGGCCTCTTTGCTGGGCCCGAGTCAGCATTCCTAAGGCTGCCCTCCTCTGTTTTTGGCTCTGAAGAGCATTGTGGCAAGTACAAAGCTTGAAATAAAATGACAAAAATAACACTTTACCAATATGTCGATACTCTCCTAAGAACTTTATACGTGTTAACTCATTTAATCCTCACATTTCTATGAGGTTTAGTATTTTCATTTTACAGATGAGGAAAGTGAAGCACGGACATTTAACTAGCCTGGCCTGAAGGCTGAGTCCTTAATCATTAACCTCAATATTCAATGAGTTGTTAATAAATATTTCTACTCTATCCCTTATGTGCACATAATAGGATTGCAACTTCTGCTCCCTTGTGGTTGGGCAGGGTCATGTGACTCATTCTGGCCATTGGGTCCTTAGCAAAAGTGACATTCCAAGTTGAAGCATTTATGGCGCAAGTGCAACCCGCCAACGTGCTCTTTTGTTCTGGCATGTCAACGAGAAATGCCCAGAATGGTATTTTATCTAAAGCTCGGGACGTAGAATGACTACCATGAGCAGAGGCCCCTGCCAACATGTAGTATGAGGAAGAAATAACCTTGCATGTCAAGCTATGGGTATCTGGGGGTGGTTTATTACCATAATCTATCCTTACCATAATCTATTCTTTCCCAAATAGTATAAAGGCAGAATCCACAGATTCTCTGTGAAGACCAGAAGATATTTCCTAGAAACTAATAATTTATTATGGTGCTACTTTATTTCAATCCCTTATATGCCAATTTCAGCTTTAGACTTTTCCTTTATTTTATCCCCAATATATCTCCAGAATGTATCTCCAAATTCTATTCCTTTCATAAGAAACTCTGGGACCCATTCTTCGTGATACTCCTTTAAATTTACTGTAATTGAGGAAGAACAGATACATGTATATCTATAACTGAATCACTTTGCTTTACACCTGAAACTAACACAACATTGTTAATCAACTATGCTCCAATATAAAATATAAATTTTAAAAAAATTACTGTAATTGCCCAAATAGTAACCTTACAATTTTAAGATTTTAGAGGATAATCTAGAAATTTGATAAGTGTTGTATTCCTAATTCATAAAAATAGATTGAAAAAAGTCCATGTTTGCATTTTGGGGAAATACAATAATCTTGAATGCACAAAGGACAAAATGAAACTATAAAAGCAGCTATAACTGTCTTTGTAAAGAAAGTTATAGTAGATATCCATTCATTAGGAACACTATTTTAATTATTGGAAAGTATTCTTAGCAGTAGTTATTGCTGGCTTTAAAAAGTTAATTTAGGTTTAATTTGAAAAGTTAATTAGCTAAAATGACTCCTCTTCTTACTATTAAAAATGGAATGTCTCAGATTCTGCAGGAGTATATATGCTGTAGAACAACTTATATCAGAAACTTGAGGGCTCATTAGAATTTATAATATGCATTTAATTACCATAGTTGTTTCAAGTGTGACTCAAAATTATAATCATTAGCAGTCTTTTAAAGTGTAGTTATTCACGTTTATAGTTAGAGCTTGTAAGAGGGCAATATGTTCTATAGTGGGGGGTCAGCAAATTTTTAAGGGCCAAACAATAAATATTTTCAGCTTTACTGGCCATATCCTTATGGCCACTTTCACAACTACTCACATCTGTAGCTGGAGCTGAAACAGATATGACTTTGTGCCAACAAAATTTTGTTTGGTAAAATAGGCAAGATTTTGCCTGTGGGTACCAACTTCTGATCTAGAGTGAGTTTTTAAAAAACTTGTTTGTGTTATGTTGCAACCTTCTACATGCCAACTCCTGTGTAAGTAAAGAAGGACTGTGGCTCATCATAAATATGATTTTGTATCTCCATATCCTTCTAAGGCATCCTTTAGAGCGGTTCTGCTAAGCCCCGGGGCACTTAAAGGTCCACAGGTCTGGTGGTTAGGGTGCTGAACAGTGGATGAGGAAACCTCATAGCCAACACTCAGTTCTCTCTATAAATCCCTTGTGTGGTCCTAAATGTAATGTAAGCCCAATTTCCCCATCTATAAAGCAAGCAGGAAGGGTGGTTCCAGGCTCCTTTCAATAATCATATTTTTCTATGCTGCTTTTATGAGAAACATTAAAAAATAGAAACCCATAAGTCATCAGGTAAAAATTATGAGGATTAATAAGATACTTGTAAAATTCTTTTAGCACCTAGTGAGAAAGATACCACATTGGTAACTTTTGGTAGAGATTCTCTCAAAAATATGTTTATATTATTTTCATAGGACTGCATTCTATCGGTTGTTGGAAAACCATAGACGCTATCCCCATGCTAGAGTAGAGGATTGGATAATGAATTTCCTACATGCAAGTTTAGTTTAAATACATTCCACCTTCCGCCTTATGCAGCCATTTCAGACATGTGAGGATGCTGATATGAGCCCGAATTTGATGGGCTTAGGCCAACGTAAAATAAGTGTGTGTGCATGAGGGAAATTTCCCCCCCTTCTTTGCACTTAGGTTATTATTTTGCTTATAGGTTCCCAAATATAAAGGGAACATATGGGTCTATAGAGGTACAATAACACACATTATATATATACATACATACAAAGTAATATATGTGTATGTGTATATGTACATTCATACACACACACACACACACACACACATTTCAGGAGACAGTCTAAAGACAGGATCTGAATACAAACATAAAAGATCCAGAAAATAAATTGTTAAAATGTGAAATCATGAAACTTTTTTGGTTCAAAGACCACAGACTTTTGATTTTAAAAACCTGGCACAGTATCTGATTAATAGTTGCTTAATAAGTGATGGTTAAATAAATAACTACATTAATGAAAGAACACGAATCTTTAAGTTTCAAAAAATGGAACAATTGTTAGAGCACGTGTGTGTGTTGATCTGTATTGTTACCAAGCCCCAGGAGAATAAACAGGCACTACTTAAGTGAATTCCATTTATAAATTTCATTAATGACAATAATGCCGTCATAGAACAATGATCTGCTCAGTTGTGACTGCAAACGCGGAGCAATTCCAGCGAAATCTTGCTCTCAGTGGCTGTGCTGAATTCAGCCCTGTGCCCTAGCCTCCGAGGTTTAATTATTGAAGAAACCAAATGTCCCTAGTTAAGCCTGGCTGTGATGAAACAGAAACCTCATAAGAACCATGAAAAAAGTAGAGTAGACAAAAATCTTGGATAAATCCAAAATTAGTAAGCCATATAGTATTAGTTATATGAAAGCTTTATTCCAGAATGAAATTTCTCATAACAAATGATTGTTTAGCCCTAATAATTTTCAAATCAGTAAACGTTTATTCAGTGCTACTACACAGAAAGTAGTGTAGAGACTGTCCAGAAAGGATTACAAAATTAAGTAGTGCTTTATAATCCAACCCAAAAGGTAAGCCATAAAATAAGGATAAAGGGAAAAAGATGAGAGTAAGGATAAGTTAGAGATATTTTAAGCAACAGTTTACAGTTACAAACAATTCATATGACAATGAATAATCCTGTGGTTATGTATTTTTATATTGCTGGAAGTGTACTTCCATTTAGGGAAAATTCCAAAAAGTGAGAATTCTCACCCAAATGATAGATATCCATGGACTTTTGCTGGACGTTGCCAAATTTTCCTCCAAGAAGGTCGCACCAGTTTATATTTTCACCAGCAGTGTGTGAGACTGTGTGTTTACGCAGAAGTCTCCCCAACAGAAAGAGTTATGACACATGTAAATTTCCTCCAGTCAGATAGATAGACAAGCAGTGATGTCTCAGTGCAGTTTTAATTTGCATTTCTCTAGTTATGAGTGAGCATGAACATCTCATATGTTCAAAGGCCAGTTTCATAGTTTTTGGTGCATTGTCCGGGACTTTTGCTCATGTTTCTATTAAATTTTTGGCATGTTCCCCTCAATTTAAGAGTTCTCTGTATATTAGGGATATTAACCCTTATCTATGATATATTACAAATATTTTCTCCCAGCTTGTCAATAGTCTTCTGATTTGGGGGGGTTTGTTTTGCTCTGTGTATTAGGCATGGTAATACCCCTCAAAGATGGCCACGTCCTAATTTCCAGAAGCTGTAAACGTGTTACCTTATGTGGCAAAAGGTACTCTGCAGATATGATTAAATTAAGGACCCTCATGTCATCACAGGGATCCTAAAAGCTGAGAATTATTCTTGCCTGTGGTGAGAGGGATATATGACTATGGAAAAAAGATCAGAGAGCTGGAACATCACTGGTTTCGAAGGTGGAGGAAAGGGCCCTGAGCCAAGGCATATGTGCAGCATCTAAGAAGCTAGAAAGGCCAGGACACAGATTCTCCCCCAGAGCCTCTGGGAAGCAGTGCAGCCCTCCTGACAATGAAGCCTACTTTGATTTTAGACCAGTGAGACCAGTCAGAATTCTGACCTACAAACTATAGGGTATTAACTTTGTGTTGTTTTAAGCCACTAGGTTTGTGATAATTTGTAATAACAGCCATAGGAAACTAATATACATGCTACTTTTAAAAATTCAGGTAGTCAAATTTATTAATCTTTTATTGCATCTGGAGTTTGAATCATTTTCAGATAACCATTCCTTTCACCTAGGTTATAAAAACATTCACATGTATTTTTTTTTCTGATATTGGTATGGTCTCATTGTTACATTTAGATTCCTACTGTATTTGGTGTATTGTTTGAGGTATGAATGTAATATTCTTTATGGTCAAGTGGCCAACCAGTTGTCCCAACGTGGTTTATTTTAAAAGTTCATTTTTGGACCCAGTGATTTGAGGTGCCGTCTTTATCATACATGTATTTCTATATGAACTTGGGTCTGTTTCTGGACTTTGTTCCTGCTCTGTTTATCCACACACCAACACCACACTGTTAGGGTCTCTGACCCTCCACGCAGTCAAAAATCCCTATGTAGTTGTCCCACCGCATCCAAGGGGCCCTCCGCATCTTTGGATTCAACGAACCCTGGATCATTTACTACTGTAGTATTTACTATCGAAAGAAATCTGTGTGAGTGGACTTGTGCAGTCCAAACCCCTGTTGTTTAAGGGTCAACTGTAGCATGTTTACTGTATGGTAGAATTATTTTTCCCTTTAAGCCTTTTCTTTCTCCATGTTTTCCTGCATATTCTTGCAAGTTTTTCATATGAACTTGAGTATTAACTTGTCTAACTCCAAAAGAAACTTGTTGGTATTTTTATTGGAATGGTGTTAATTTTATACAGTAACTTAGAGAAAACTGACATTTTACAATGTTGAGTCTTTCTATCATAGAACAGACTTCTGTTTCTCCAGGTCTATTTTTGTGACTTTGAGGAATTTTAAAGTTTTCCTCTGGTTTTGTACATTTCTTTGTATGATTTTTCCTATTTTATCCTCTTGGTTGGTAATGTAAATGAGGTTCTCTGTACTAGTATATCCTCTGTCAGGTTATTATGTCTATGGAGATGATCGATTTCTGTACATTAATTTATACTAAATCTGAATTTTTGATGTTTGAGTTAATTTCATCATTGATCCACATCATTTCCAGGCATAATACCATGTCATCTGCAAATACAGTTTTTTCTTTTCCAATGCTTATGCCTCTATTTGATTTATCTTGTATAATTGCACTGACTGCAATATAATGTTGACTAGGAGTGGAGTTAAGGGGTATCCTTCCCTTGTTCCTGATTTTACTAGAAATGCCTCAAATATTTCTCCATTAAGTGAGATACTGGTGTGAGGATTAAGGGCCTGTGTGTGTGTTTTATCATGCTAAGAAAATATACATTAATTCCTATCTTCTTGAGTTTTCATCAGGGAAGACGTTAAATTTTATCAAAGGTTTTTAGATATCTATGTAGGGAATCATGCAATTTTTCTTATTAGATTAATTGGTATACTCTATTAATGAATTAATACCGAGCTAAATGCAATTGGCCTTTGGTCATGGTATATATCTTTTAATACATTGTTGCATTGTTTTGCTCATATTTATTTAGTATTTTTGCATTGATATATATAATGGCATTGATATATGTTTTACTTTTGTTTTTTGTTTTTGTTTTTTTTTGCGGTACGCGGGCCTCTCACCGCTGCGGCCTCTCCTGCCGCGGAGCACAGGCTCCGGATGTGCAGGCTCAGCGGCCATGGCTCACGGGCCCAGCCGCTCCGCGGCATG